>NW_006408590.1:3101091-3103950 GCF_000296735.1 Chrysochloris asiatica | reverse complement strand
AGTAGACAGGGATGGGCAACTTGGACATTGGCTACCCAAAATAGGGGGCAGGGGGCTACAAAGACAAGAAGTGATTGGCTTACAAGCTTTCAAGAGGGAACCTAGATCCAGAGGGCCGAGGAAGGTAGAATCTCTAGTGAGTAATATTCAATCTGTCTAGGTGGGGCTGATGCAATGAAATGCAGATGGGGCTCTTGTGATACAATAATGAATAATTGTTATCAGGACTGATTGTGAGGGTTGGAAATATAAAGCTAGATGTTTTATAGCAAGGAGGGGAATAATAAACTTTTCAGTCTAGGAGCAGAGGTTCCTAGGACCATCAAGGGAGAAGAGCAGAGAGTGGGACCCTACGCAGAGAAGCAGTGATGCCTGAAATGGAGGCAGAGATGATGACGTGGAGCGATGGAGCAGCTGGAGACTTTAGATCCAGAGAGGGAGAGCGACTGTGTGCTGATGACCTGGGGAGTACGGGGGAAGGATTGCAGGGTTGGTTGGTTGATGATGGCTGGAGGGGATTGTAACCATGGCAATGGAAGATATATGACAGAATGAATGTAAAACTAATGTTCTCCCATGTAAACTATCACATAATTCACAATAAAACATTTAAGAAAAAAAAATTCACATTCATGTGAGGCAATTGAAAATACTATGGCTTGTATGTATAGCGTCGCTATAAGTCAGAACTGATCAATGGCACCTAACAACAACAAGAAAACAACAAGCATGATTCTCTAATGTCTGTACTGTGTCTGCCATGATATCCTTCTTTCCATGTTCTCTTGTGAATCCAGCTTGAATTTTTGGCAACATGCTGTCTATGTAGTGCTCTGTCAGTTGGTACTACTGTGGAGACTTGTGTGTTGCTATGCTGTTGGAAGCTAAGCCACGGATATGTAATACAAGGTGTCAGCAGAGCTTCCAGACTAAGACAGACTAGATGACAGGAGAGGCAGACAATTTATGAATGACAATGGAATACAGCTTTTATTTAAATTAAAATCTAATTTAAGCAAAGTTTAGCTCAATGCCCTAAGCAAAATAGCATTTTGTGTGTGTGTGTGTGTGTGTGAGAGAGAGAGACACACACAGAGAGAGACACAGAGAGAGAGAGAAACCAAACTGATTATATAAATTTTTTTCTATCAAAATGTCATTCAATCAAATCATGAAAAAACAAATAGTGCATTAGGGGAAAGAGCAACATTTAAATCCTCTGGATTTCTCTGAACTCAAGTAATAGTTTCCATTTAATCATATTTTTAGTTTCCTTGATAGAAAGGCAAGAACCATAGCAAGATCCTTATTTCAGAATATGTGGTCACTGAAAGTATTTTTCTCTTGAAATAAGGTAATCTCCTGACTTTTGAAACATTTGTTTTGACAATCATCTTGTTGTTCTTATATAAATTTTACTTTCATCCTGAAATAATAAGACCAATTCTAGTACAGAAACAGCACTTACTAATTATCCATGACCAAAATCATTATTCTGGAAAACTAAAGTTCCAACTAGTGTGTTTGAATTTGCCAATGCCTTCAGTGAATGTTGGACTTCTTCCCTCAGTATCATTGGCTCTGGATCATATGCTACCTCTTGAAATGGTTGAACACCAACCATTTTTAATTTTTTTGGTACAGTGACTCTGTGTACTCCTTCCATCTTCTTTTGATGCTTTCTGCATCATTCAATAAAACAACTCAATGCTTCATTTTTTTTTCTTCAGTTCCCTTAGTTTGAGAAATGCTGAACGTGCTCTTCCCTTTTGATTTTCTAACTCCAGATCTTTTTACATTTCATTATAATATTTGACTTTGTCTTCTCAAGGTGACCTTTGAAATTTTCTGTTCAGATCTTGTACTTCCTCATGTCTTCCTAAGTTCTCTACACTGGAGAGCAAGTTTCAGAGTCTTTTCTGACATCCATTTTGATCTTTTCCTTCCTTCTTGTCTTCTTAATGACGTTTTACTTTCTTCCTCTCTGATGTTCTTGATGTCATCCCACAAGTCTCCTCCCGTCAGTCTTTAGAGTTTAATGTATCAAATCTGTTCTTCAGATTATCTCTAAATTCAGGTGGGATATATTCATGGTCATATTTTTACTCTTATGGATTGGTTTAAATTTTTTTCAGTTTCATCCTGAACTTGTATATGTGCAATTGATGGTCTATTTTACAGTATACTCGTGGCCTTCTTTGGGTTTTTGATATGGAGTTTTTCACTGTCTCTTTCCACAGAGGTTGTCAATTTGATATCTGTATATTCCATCTGGTGAGGTAGGTCCATGTGTATAGTGTTCTTTTATGTTGTTTAAATAAGTATTTGCAGTGAAGAAATCATTGGTCTTGCAAAATTCTATCATGTGATCTCCAACATCATTTCTATCACCAAATGCATACTTTTCAACTACTAATTTCCTCTTTGTTTCAAACCTATTCATTTTAATCAACAAAAACTACAAGTACATCTTGATTGCATGTTTGATCAATTTCACACTGAAGCAAGTTATAGAGTTCTTTAATTTAACCATCATTATATACAACTCAATGTAAAGAAAACAAAATCCTCACCACTGGACCGATAAACAACATTCTTATCAATGGAGAAGAGATTGAAGTTGTCAAGGACTTCATTCTTCTTGGATCAACTATCAACACTTGTGGAAGCAGTAGTCAAGAGATCAGATGACATATTGCATTGGTCAAATCTGCTGCACAGGAACTTTTTAAAGTATTGAAGAACAGAGATGTCAGCTTGAGGACTAAGGTGCGCCTAACCCAAGCCATGGTATTTTCAATAACTTCATATGGATGTGAAAGCTGGATAGTGAATAAGGAAGATTGTAGAAGAATTGAT
>NW_006408590.1:3055880-3100896 GCF_000296735.1 Chrysochloris asiatica | reverse complement strand
TGGGTAAGGTGGAGGGTCAGAGAAAAAGAGGAAGACCCCCAACGAGATGGATTAGCCAGGTGGCATCATTGATGGCGTCAAGTGTGGCGGCGGTAGTGAAGTTGGCCCAGAATCGGACATTGTTTCGTTCTGCTGTGCATGGGGTCTCTATGAGTCAGTTCCGACTCCATGGCACCTGACAACAACAATAAATCTTCAGTAGTTGGTGCATACATTTGAATAATAATAGTATTAACTGGACTGCCTTGTAGGCATATGGACATTATCCTATCACAACAGTGTTGTACTTCAAGGCAGATCTTGATATGTTCTTTTTGATGAGGAATGCAATGCATTCCTCTTCAATTTGTCATTGTTGGCGTTGTCATACATTTCAGCTTACTAGTGCCTAGGATACCAATGTTTATGCATTCCTTTTCATTTTTGGCCACTTCCAATTTTTCCAGATTCATACTTCGCACATTCCATGGTTCCTATTATTAATGGATGTTTATAGCTGTTTCTCTTCATTTTGAATTGTGCCTTATCAGCATATGAAAGTTCTGAAGGTTTTACTCCATTTGTATCATCATGGTGAACTCTGCTTTGAGGAAGCAGGTCTTCCCCTGTCGTACTTTGAGTGCCTTCCATCTAGAGGGGCTCATCGTCTGGTACTACATGTGACAATATCCTGGTTCTCTTCATCATGTTTCCATATTCAATATGTTGGTGCTATCTGAAAGTGTTCCACTATTATTCATAAGGCTTTCAGTGACTAAATATTCACAAGTACTCTGTCTCTCCTTCTTCCTAGTCTGTCTTCATCTGTAAACTCATCTGAAATCTGTCTACCATGATTGACGCTGCTGATATTTAACATACCAGTGACATAACTTTCAGAATCACAGCAACACACAAGCTACCACAGTACAGAAAACTGACAGAAGAGTAGTGTCATCTGACAAACTTAACCTTTAATTTATGAGTAGTAAAAATCAAGGATCAGAAAGTACTATTTTCATTTGTTGTTGTTGTTAAGTTCTGTCAAGTCTGTTTTGACTTAGCATTTCCAAATAGGTTTCCAAAACAGGCTGGTAGGTTTGCACCACTTACCTTGTGGTTAACAGTCCAGTGCTAACTTTACAGAATCACACCAAAACATATATATATATGTATGTTTATTATTATTATTGTATTGTTTCTGAGGAGAAGTTGGTGAATTTGAACCACCGACCTTGAGGTTCAAACTGACTTGCAGTCCAGAACCTAATCCCACAGCACAAACCCAGGACTTTCGGCGATTGCATATATGTGTTCACAGGCTTAATGGTATTCATTAGAGGGTTCCTGCCCTTAGGAGCTAACAGCAATTTTTCTTAGAATAGATATTACTCTATCATAATGGATGTATCATTTTACATAGTTGCTGTGAAGAAAAACTTTTCACAATACCAGTTTTCTGAGAGTATATGACCCAACAATCTGACCTGGACGGTTGGTGGTTGCATTGTTGGTGGGAGCACTTTCCTAAGGAAATGATGTTTTACTTGAGACTGTAAGGTGAGTAAGGTAGGGACAGGGATGAGGAGCAAAGGTAGAACAGTATTTCAGACAAAGGCACTGTGCTTTGTGAGAGAACAGCATTTTTTTTTTTTTTTAACTTTTTATTGTGAATTGAGTGAAGGTTATGGAGCAGATAATCAGTTTTACATCCCACAAATCATGCACTTTGTGTCTTTTCAATGACTTAAATCCCCTCCATGGAACGTTTGTTATCCCACTACCTCCCTAGGATTCCTGTTTTTATTCAACCTACTCTTCCAGCCCATCTGAATTTTGTCCTTAGGTAAATACTGTCCATTTCATCTTGAATTATTAGACATTCCATGGTATGCATACCTCACTAGTGTTGTTGCACCCCCTGTCTATCTATCTACTGTTTGATTGGAAGGTGAGCCCTGAGGATGAAGTTCAGTTCTAGACCTGAAGCCAGCGGCCAAGGGTCCAAGTTTCAAATTCCACCAGTCTCTTTCTAATCATTAAACCTGATCTATTTTATGATTTTGAGTTTTGTTCCACATTTTATTCTACTCTATCCAGAAACTTCTAATGTGATCCCTGGTTACATAATTATTAATTGTTGTTGTTGTCAGGTGCCATCAAGTCGGAACCGACTCATTGCGACCCCATGCACAGCAGAACAAAACAATGTCCAATCCTGGGCCAACCTCACTACCGCTGCCACACTTGAGTCCATCAATGATGCCACCTGGCCAATCCATCTCGTTAGAGGTCTTCTTCTTTTTCTCTGGCCCTCCACCTTACCCAGCATGACATCCTTCTCCAGCGACTGTTCCCTCCTGACAATATGTCCAAAGTATGAGAGACAGAGCTTAGCCATCTTGGTCTCCAAGGAGCACTCTGGTTGCACTTCTTCCAAAACAGATCTATTGGTTCTTTTGGCAGTCTATGGCACTTTTAGTATTCTCCTCCAACACCACAATTCAAAGGTATCAATTTTTCTACGATCTTCCTTATTCACTGTCCAGCTTTCACATCCATATGAAGTTATTGCAAATACCATGGCTTGGGTCAGGTGCACCTTAGTCCTCAAGCTGACATTGAGAAGCAACACATACCGAAGGCTGTGCTCTTTGATCTTCATCAGTAAATGTTTCAAGTCCTCTTCACTTTCAGCAAGCAAGGTTGTATCTTCTGCATATCGCAGGTTGCTAATGAGTCTTCCTCCAATCCTGATGTCATGTTTTTCTTCATAGAACCCAGCTTCTTGTATTATTTGCTCAGCATACAGGTTGAATAAGTATGGTGAAAGAACACAACCTTGTCTCACACCTTTCCCATTTTTAAAACATTCAGTGTTCCCATGCTCTGTTCGAACAACTGCTTCTTGGTCCAGGTACAGATTCCTCAGGAGTACAATTAAGTGTTCTGGAATACTCATACTTCTCAATGTTGTCCATAGTTTGTCATGATCCACACAATTGAAAGCCTTTGCATAGTCAATAAAGCATAGGTAAACATCCTTCTGGTATTCTCTGCTTTCAGCCAAGATCCGTCGGACATCAGCAATATCTCTCCTTCCACGGTCTCTTCTAAATCCAGCTTGAACCTCTGGAAGTTCTCTGTCAATGTATGTTGTAGCCGTTTCTGTATTACCTTTCGTAAAACTTTACTCGCTTGAGATAGCAAAGAGATTGTCCGATGATTTCCGCATTCCATTGGGTCACCTGTCTTTGGAATGGGCACAAATATGGATCTTTTAATTTTTTAGGTCCAATGAAATGAAGGAAAAAGAGGAAGACCCCCAACGAGATGGATTGGCCAGGTGGCATCATTGATGGACTCAAGTGTGGCAGCAGTAGTGAGGTTGGCCCAGGATCGGATATTGTTTCATTCTGCTGTGCATGGGGTTGCTATGAGTCGGTTCCAACTTGATGGCACCTGACAACAACAACAACAACAATGAAATGAAAATGTGAGGTTCCTTGTCCAAAAGTTATTAAGAATTTCAAGATATGCTAACAGAAGATCATTAAACCAAGTGATATCCTTCTGAGCATGAGGATTTGAGCAGAAGTTAGACTTTTAATATCTGCCCTGGTGTGAGGCTGATGATTCTGAACAATACAACCATGGAAAGGATGCCTATACTAAAATAAATCCATCTGGACTATATATTATGTTGTTATTGTTGTTAAGTTCCATCAAGTCAATTCTTGTGTATTCTTGTATATAGGGTTTACCAGGATCCATTGGTAGGTTTGAATTGCTGATATTGTGGTTAGCAGTCACAGTAGGACTCTTTTGTCCCCCCTATGTAATCACAGGAAAAATTTAAATTTCAATATTTTGTTATATATAGACAAATTGATGGCAGACTACAGCATTAAAATTTTAACTTCAAGAAAATGGTCAACAAAGAAAATTATTCAAATATTGGGTGAAAAAATGACCTTCAACCATTATTTTTTCTTTATGAGCAATGGCTTTGAGATTCAAAATATAACAAAAGAAGCAAAATATACAGATTTTAAAACACATGCAGGATTATGTAATTACTACAGGAGCTTATGAAATTGATAGATAGGTAGATAGATAGACAGAGCCAGATAAAATGACAGAAAGATGCCTGGTAATGCAGTGGTTAAGCGCTGGGCTGCTAACCAGAAGGTTGGATATTTGAACCCATCAGCTTCTCCTCAGGAAACAAGACCTGACAGTCTTCTCTTGTATATAGACTACAGCCTAGGGAAGTTCATGGGGCAGTTCGACTATGTCCCATTGGATTGCTATGAGTCAAAATTGATTTGCCAACACACAGTAAGAACCACAATAGCAACAACAAATAAATGCATGCACATACCTACTATTGTCTTTTTGTGTGCCATCAAGTAGGTCCCAATTCATTGCAACCCTTTATTGGGTTTCCAAGGATGTAAATCTCTATATGAACAGACATTCTCATCTTTCCCCAGTGGAGCGACTCGTAGATTCAAACCATCGACCATTCAGTTAACAGCCCAGTGCGTAACTCACTATGCCAGCAGGGTTCCACATATACACTAGAGAGGTTCAAAAAGGTTTTGAAGTGCCCTTGTGTGTGTGTAGAGAAAGAGTGAGTCCCTGGGTGGTGCAAATCCACACCCAGAAGCATCTTGAAAGACAAGCCCTGGCAATCTGTTTCCAGAAGCTCACAGTCTTGAAAACCCTACAGGACAGTTCTACTCTGCAAATATGGGTTCACCATAAGTAGGAATGGAGTCCTGGTGTGGCACTATGGGTTAATGTGCTGGACTGCAATGTCAGTTTGAAACACAAGGTTGGCGGTGAGTTGGAACTGACTCAACAGCACTTAACAACAACAACAACAATAACATAGGTAGGAATGGACTCCATGGCAACTAACAAGTATATTATGTTGTTGAGTGCTCTCAAGTCAGTTCTGACTCATAGCAACCCTGTAAAGGGTTTTCAAAGAGAGGCTGGTAGGTTTGAAACACTAAACTTGTGGTTAGAGTCCAGTAGGTATCCTACCATACCACAACAGGACTCCATAAATACGTACATATTTGTTGTGGTTATATACATAATTCAAACTCCAATCAACATATATATATAAATAGACTTACTACAGAATGCCAGAACTAACAGGCATTAATATTAATACCCTGAAAGACAAGCCATTCTTCTTGAAAGTGTACTTGGTATATCAGGTACAAAGAATCCAATATAGGAAAATTATCTTACTTTTTTTCACATATCTCAGGTATTTGTTACAACATAAACTATGGGGGTTTTGCTCACATTGATACTACGACACAAGCAAAGTCCCTTGCTGTATATTCTGCTGTCTAGCCCACAATTCACATAAATTATTAATGCTTCTTCATAACAAACCACCCACCCCCTCTTTAGTTCTGTTCTCACCCACTGTGTGTGTCTTAGGAAACTTTTCACAGCACCAAGTTGGAAGTCAAACACTTCCTGTTTTGTCCTGTGTCACTGAGCCCAAAGGAAGCACCCAAATTAGCCAAGTTGCTCATTTCCCACCAACGCTGACAAGGGTGTCTGCCACTGAGAGACAGCTCAGCTACCCAGGTGGGAAATATTGCTACAGACCAGACAGCTGCTCTCCATGCCAGAACAAACAGGTGCAGATTTTATTGATGCAACAGAAGTGAAATAAACAAAGCAAAATAGAGTTCCACTCACAAATACAGCTTTCCCAGAATAAAAGCAGGGAAGGGGATCTTCAGAGTAAATAAAGTGCTCTTTCCTGATTCAGTTCAAAGTCATACCCCACTCCCACAACAAAAACATTCCGTGGTCTCAGAGCTCTTCTGGCCTCTCTGTACCCTAATACTTATACTGAGTTGGGGGTTCTTCTCTGAGAACAGAAACATGCTTACACAGAAAGACTCAGAGGTGAAACTATTTCCTTTTTGGAGTAGAGAGACAATGAGGTAAATGTGAGGTGAGGGACGGCCACAATGTTTATATAAGGTGATTGAGTCTTTCAAATCTGGATTTCTGTGACTTGTTTTAGCTAATAGGAGATTAACAAAAAGATGCAAGCTGGAAATTAGAAAGTGATTATGCACTGGGATTTCCTTTTGGTTACTACTGTTGTAAGAAGCCCTGGTGGCATAGTGGATTGCGTGTTGGACTTCTAACAGAAGTTCAACTAAAAGTTTGAAGCCACCATAGCTTTGGCAGAAACAGATGAGGTTTACTGCTCCTGTAAAGATTTACAGCCTAGGAAAGCATATATAGTGTCGCTAAGAGTGAGAACAACTCAACAGCACGTCACTACCAATGCTTTTGTAACCCAATTGCCATGTGAAAAAACTTGAGTTAACTTGATGTTGTTGTTAAATGCCATCAAGTGTGTTCTGACCCATTGAGATCCTGTATAGGGTTTCAGAGAAGCAGTTGGTGACATTGAACTGCCGACTTTGCAGTTCAAGCGGCTTTGCAGTCTGGCACATTAACCCACAGCACCACATTAGCACTCCTGATGAATGGTTGTTGTTGTTGTTGTTAAGTGCCGTTGAGTCTATTCCTACCCATAGCGACCCTGTATAGGGTTTCCAAGGAGCAGCTGGTGAGCTTGAACCACCAACTTTGCAGTTCAAATGACTTTGCAGTCTGCCGCATTAGCCCACAATGCCACACCAGGACTCCTCTGTAAATCAGTTAACTTACCCAACTATATTTACAATCAGACATGTAAGTATAGTAATGTCTTATACAATTTACTAGCTAAGTGTAATTGCATAAGTCAACCAAGCGGCATCAACAGAACTGCTCAACTGAGCCCAGTACAAATTGCTGATTGACAGGATCAGGAGCTAATAAATTATGTTTGCTGTGTTTGTTACACAGTAACTTTGACTGATGTAGAGGGCATGAGCCAATTTAACACTGTAAAATGATTAAAGTAAGAAGGATCATTTCTGCTGAGTTCTAGAACCTAGTACAGACTATCTACTTCCTTGTAGAACAGCAACAGGATTTTTTATGGTATTGAGCCTTGTTCTAAGAACTCCAGGAGGTTACAAAACAAAATAACTCTGTGACACTACCCAAGTTCATGTACCATCCCCAAAATACTGTACGTTGCAGTTTTTCACTTTTCATTTGGCATCAATGCACATACTAGGCAAGGCTCAGAGCAAAAGCCTCTAGGGTATGTGCAGAGAAATATCAATAGTTTGATATTTCTGGAGTATGAATATGTAGCAGGGAGTAGTCTAACTTGAAGCTAGAGTTAGGCAGTGGTCACATATGGAGGACACTTTTTCACAGTAAGGAGCATAGACTTTGCCTTTGAATCTGTGGTGATCCCTTGAAGGTCAATATCCAAGAAGGAAATGAGGAAAGACGTGTGCATTAAACTGATTTCTTTGGTAACCAAGAGAATGATGACTTTAAGAGCCAAAACATTGGAACTAGAAATAGCAGTTTGAAAACTTTAGCCGTCTATAGAGAGTATGATTATAAGAGCAGTAGAGGCAAGATATAAAGGAAGAAAATGTTTAGAGTATAAAATTGGGACGTCTCAATGGTTGGTGAAGGAGCTCTGGTTGCTTAGTGGTTACAAATCGGGCTGCTAACCTCAGGGTCAGCAGTTCGAAACTACCAGCTGTTCCGTGGGAGAAAGATGAAGCATTCTGCTCCCATAAAGATTTACAGCCTCAGAAACCCTGTACAGGGTCGCTATGAGTTGGAACCGATTCCACGGCAAATAACAACAACAACAATGGTTGGTGATGAAAGAAAGATAATGGAGGAGACAAGAATGACAAATGCCATTCTACTTTCTAACCTCAATAATTATCTGGATGTGGTACCATCAATGAGATAGAGTATAGCCATATACAAAAACAAACTCAATGTGCATTAAAGATCTGAATGTAAGCCTAGAAACATAAAACTCATCAATGAAAAAATAAGGACAAACTTAGGGCTCTACTAGTACATGAGATAAAAACACTATAAAACATTACTAAAAACAACAAATAGTAGAAGACAAAATAGAAGACTGGGACCTTCTAAAAAGTAAACACTTATATTCTTCAAAAGGGAGTTCTAATATAGCACTGTGGGGTAATGCGCCAGGTTGCAAACTTGGTTTGAACCACAAGGTCAGTGGTTCAAGCTTACCATCTGCTCCTAGGAAACCCTATACAGTGTCACTGTGGGTTGGAACTGACTCAAAGACACTAAGCAACAACAACATGAATCAAAAGATTTCACCAAAATACTGGGATTTTTTTTTTTTGCAATGACATAATAAACAACGGACTTATCTCTAAAATTTATAAAATACTATAGCACCACTACAAGATGAAGACAAACAACCTAATTAAAAAATGGGCACAGGGCATGAACAGATACTTCACCAAAGAAGACATTCAGGAAGTCAACAGACATGAAGAAATGTTCACAATCATTAGCAATTAGAAAGATGTAAATCAAAACAACAGTGAGATATAATCTCACACCAGCATTAATAGCTAAGTCCAAAAAAACAGAAAACAATAAATGCTGGCAAAGGTGTGGAGAAACGAGAACCATCCTATATTGCTGATAGAACTGTAAAATGGTTCAACTACTGTAGAAAATGTTGTGGCACTTCTCCAGAAAATTGGAAACAGAAATACTGTATGACCCAACAATCCCTCTACTTGATATATATCCACAAGGAATAAGAGCTAGAACATGAGTAGATAAACACACACTGATGTTCATCACAGCACTATTCACAATAGCAAAATGATGGAGACAGCCAAAATGCCCATCAATGGAAGAGTGGATAAGCACACTATGGTACATACAATGGAATACTATGCACTGTTGAAGAAAAGCAATAATCTGCAAAGCACCACATAACATTGACGAACCCGGAGGACATTATGCTGAGTGAAATAAGTCAAGACAAATGGAGACATATTACATGAGACCACTATTGTAAAAACTCAAGAAAAGATTTTCATCCTAAAAGACACATTCTTCAATGGATTCTAGGGGCAGAAGAGAAGGTAGAGTAATTTACTGGCAACAGGGTAGGCACATGTTAACGTGGGCGATGGGGACGGCAATATACCAGAAGGAAGTTAGCAGAAGAATGATGAAGATAAGTGAAGACAAGAAAGGTATGCAAGGGCTAAAGGGCATAAGGTCAACAGAGATATGTACACAACCTTGAAACAGCAGTTATTATCCCACAAATATCTAAGAATTTGAAAGAGGATATTTGTATGTGGATAACCACAGGGAGCAAGGAGGGGTCTGCAATCACTGAGATGAAACAGTGTATGATATTTTTAAATGTAAAAAAAGATGGTTCTGTCTGTAAACCTTCACTCAATTCACAATAACAAACAAACAGACAATCCAATAAATAAATAAGATAGAGTATGAACAAGATCAGGGGACAGTATCAAGAGTGTCATTTGGACATGCTGGGCTTGAGCTGTGAAGGGAATGTTTAGCAGGCAGTGACAGGGCTAGTGGCCAAACTTTTATGTGCCTTCTTGTAACTGCACTCTCTTAAACAATGTAGAATCTTTGTCATTTACCTTTTAATTTCTTAAAATATACAAATCATACATCAGAAAAGTGAACTAGAATATCACGAAGGAACAGCATCGGCTGAAATTGATATACAATTTCAATAATGCATCGTCTTTCTTTGCCATATCTTCTTCCTGAACTTGCATATGCTTCCAGTCTTATTTTGGCTGATGACATATAGCTTTTCTACCATCTCTTTCCACAGATATAGTCAATTTAATTTCTGTGTATTCTATCTGGTGAGGTCCATATGTATACTTGTCTTTTATGTAGTTTAAGAAGATATTTACCATGAAGATATCATGAGTCATCCAAAATTCTATTATGTGATCTCCCGCATAGCTTTATCACCAAGACTATATTTTCCAATTACTGATCCTTCCTTTTTGTTTCCAACCTTAGCAATTCAATCACCAGTAATTATCAGTACATCTCGATTGCATGTTTGATTAATTTCATACTGAAGAAATTGCTAGATTTCTTCAATTTCATCATCATTGACTTTAGTGCTTGGGGCGTAATTTTGAATAATGGTGATATTAACTGGTCTTCCACATAGGCCTATGGAAATTATCCCATCACAGAAAGCATTATACTTGAGAATAGACTTAAAATGTTCCTTTTGATGATTAATGTGATGCCGTTCCTCTTCAATTTTCATTGTTGGCATAGTCATCCATGTGATTGTCAGATTCAAAATGTCCAATACCAGTCCATTTCAGTCCATTCTATATCCTAATACCTAAGATATCAATCTTTATATATTTCATTCCATTTCATTTTTAACAATTTCCCATACTCCTAAGTATATATTTATTACATTCCATGTTCCAATTATTAATGGATGCTTGCAGCTGTTTCTTCTCATTTTGAGTTGAGCCCCATCAGTAAATGAAGGTCCCCAAAGCTTTACTTCATTTGCAGCATCTACTCTGAGGAGGCAGCTCTTCCCCAGTCATGTTTTGAGTGCCTTCCACCTGAGAGCTCATCTTACACCAGTATATCTGACATTATTCTGGTGCCATTCATAATGTTTTACTATTCAGTATTCTGGCACTATCTGACAGTGTCCATTGCTATTCATAAGGTTATCAGTGATAATCATTCAGAAGTATACTACCTCTCCTTCTTCCTATTTTGTCTATGAGTCAGAACTAAATCCATGGCACTTACCTACAACATATATGTATCCCACAGAGTGGCCGGAAGACTCAAACTGTGGACCTTGTGGTGTTAAGTCCAATGTTTATTGTGTAGAGCCACCATGCTTTCTACATACATATATTATTGTTGTTGTTAAGTGCTGTTGAGTCAGTTCTGACTAATAGTGATCCTGTATAGGGTTTCCAAGGAGCAACTGATGAGCTTGAACCATTGAGCTTGCAGTTGAAACAGACTTTGCAGTCTAGCGCACTAATATGCATATGTTGTTGTTGTTAAGTGCCATCAAGTCAGGTTTTGACCCATAGCAAACCTTTAGAGGGTTTCCAAGGAGCAGCTGGTGAGCTTGAACCACCAACCTTGGAGTTCAAACGGCTTTACAGTCTGGCGCATTAACCCACAGTGCCACACTGGAACTCCAACATGCATATAGACACATAATATTACTAATCAGTTGAAGAACTAATACTAATTAAATTAATTATGATTTTCTGGATCCCCACAAGGAGCCCTAGTGCTTCAGTGTATTAAGTATTGGGTTGCTAACCACAAACTTTCTAGCTCAAATCCACTAGTTCATTCCTTAGGAAAAAGATTAGATCAGTTGTTCCCATAATTATTTACTGTCTCAGAAATCCTAAAGGGCACTTCTACTCATTCCAATAGGGTCAATATGAGTTGGAATCTGCTTGATGGTAGTGGGTTTTGTTTGTTGTTGTAGCTAGGTGCCATTGAGTTGGTACTGACTCATAGAGACCCTATGTACAACGGAACGAAACACTGCCTGGTCCTGGGCCAACCTTGAGCCACGCTTGAGCCCATTGATGCTGCCACTTGGCCAATCCATCACATTGGGGGTATTCCTCTTTTTATCTGACCCTCCACCTTACCAAACATGATACCCTTCTCCAGTGACTGGTCCCTCCTGGCAATATGTTCGAAGTATGAGAGACGAAGTTTGGTCACCTTGGCCTCCAAGGAGCACTCTGGCTGCAGTTCTTCCAAAATGATCTATTAGTTCTTTTGGCAGCCCACGGCACTTTTAGTATTCTCCTCCAACACCATAACTCAAAAGCATCAATTCTTCTACAGTCTTCCTTATTCACTGTCCAGCTTTTGCATGCATATAAGGTTATTGAAAATACCATGGCTTGGGTCAGGCTCACCTTAGTCCTCAAGCTGCCATCTTTGCTCTTCAACACTTTACAAAGGTCTTGTGCAGCATATTTGCCTAATGCAATATGTGGTTTGATTTCTTGACTGCTGCTTCCATGAGTGTTGATAGTTGATCCAAGAAGAATAAAGTCCTTGACACCTTCAATCTTTTTTCCTTTGATAAGAATGTTTTTTATTGGTCCAGTAGTGATGATTTTTGTTTTCTTTACATTGAGGTGCAATCCATACCGAAGGCTGTGTGATCTTTGATTCTCATTGGTGTGGGTGCCCAATAAAAATAATATTGCTTCCTCATATTTAGGGAAAAAAGGGAGATAAAATAGATAGCAGTTGAGGCAAAAATACTCTCCTGTGATGGTTATTTACATATGTTCATTCAGGTAGGCTATGGTGTCAAGTTGTTTGGTAAAACATGAATCTAAATGTCTAGATATTATTGAGAAGATACTTTGTAGATGTGGTATCATTTCCAACAGGTTGCTTTTAAGATGACCCTTGGCAATGCTGGTGGGTCTCCTCCATTCAGTTAAGGGAGACCTTAAGAGCAAAAACTGAGTGTTCTGGAGAGGAAGGAATTCTGCCTTAAGATTGCAGTATGGAAATCCTACCAGTTTCCAGGCTGTAGACCTGCCCTGTGCATTTTGAACCTGTCAGCCCCCAAATCTTATGAACCAATTCTTTAAAATCAATCTTCCTCTCTCTTTATGTGTTTGTATGGATGCATGTGTATGTGTGTGCATCTTCTATTGGTTGTGTTTTTTTTTTTTTGTTGTTTTTTTTTTTTGGGGGGGGGGATCCTGATACAATTATATTATTGAATCTGATCACAATTAAACACACCTCTTTTCACTAGATATATTTATATACACAAGTCAAATTTATCAAATCTTTCTCTTTGAACAAAATTTCTTTCTTAAGATTCCCTTTGTCAAACACAATTATCATTCCAATGCTTTATATTTTCCAAATGTATTTTCAGGAACACAAGAATATATTCTAGTAAAGTTCAATGTTTTCTTCTTTGCTATATGAATCTCTAACATAACATATCTTTCTTCCACTAATAGTAACCTTATGCCTACATGTCTAACCACTTTCTCCTTTGATGTCAGTATTTCCCCAAAACAGGTGGTTTCTCAATGCTTCTGTTATTTTTTGAAAAAAATTAAGCTTTCACCAAAAAGTCTTAGAAAGATGCATTAAAAATATACTTAAGCTTTTCATTCCTACTATTTCTCACTTCTATGATTCTTTTCACTCATTATTAGAAAAGGTTTATCAGGAAAACTATAAATCAGTTCCCTAACAATGCCATCTTTGTATATTTCTTTTCATCCTGATTCTTTTTGTCTGTGTGTTATCTGCCACATTACCCTTAGGTGCTCAGATTCCCAAGCATGTGAATGACATTAATACATACTTGAACTGCTGGCCAGGACCTATCTATCATTTTACTTCTTTAAGAACATCTTATTTTCTATGGTTATCTGATTTTCTGGGTCAATCTAGAAAAACACCACTTGAAGGAGAAGAGAAAAATTAACCTCCAGTACATTGATTTGTAATTATCTGTAATTATCCAGATCATTCTTGTGGACTTTTATAATGCCTCTAATGAGCTTCCATGTCACTGGCTCCCCTAATCTGTCGTTTCTTTCTTAATTTCCAACTTCTCTCTTCTTTGAACCTTTTTTTCCAATCTGCGAGATCTCATTTTGATAACATGTCCACAAACAAGGCCTACGTATTAAAATCAGTTGTACCTGAAGTCCACTATAATCCACATTGTTTTTTATTTTAGTTGTTTTATTTTATTCTTCTAGTGAGTCTAAATTCTAATCAGAGAGAGACATCTAATTTTCACTTGGAACTGAAGTGCCTCTAAAAGCACCCAGTGCATGTTCTCTTGTTTCTATTTTGTTAGTTGCCCTCAAACTCCAATTGTGATTGAGGAGATGTTGCTTGGTACACATTATAGATGCTTTAGAAATGCATGCTAAATTAATAAGGAACTTTGTAACAGTCGTTTTAATTTTTTCCTGTTCACTTACCAAATCAATTGCCTTTGAATTAAAGCATCAAGAATTTGCTTTTTAGTGGTCACTTACTAATTCACAAGTATTGAATCTAGACAATACTAATCAGAATGATTGATTAAAACAAATGAACTAGACTCCATCACTGTTCTCTAAAGAAAAATATTAATCAGAAATTTAAATTGTTTCCTGTATTGAAAGTCAAACAAATCCAGATGGATATAATCATGTTAGCGTCTTTAACACATCACCCTCAGATATGGACAACTGCTTGAATCATTTACTTTAGTCAATACTTAAAGAGGAAACTGACTCATTAAAATGTATTACTTCAAATTTCTATTTGCATAATTAAAGCTATGGAGGAAGCCCATTTGTACAGTTTGTTTTCCACTGGTAAGTAGTTACCATGACAATGGTTATTGTTTGAGGATGATCAGTATATTAGTATGAGTATTATTCAGAGAAAAATTCTTAGAGAATGAGCCTACTCAATAAATTAGTACATCTAAAGAAATAAAAAATATATAACCATCCTGAGCTTTCCTTAAATGAGATTTTTAAATTATATTTCAGGAAAGTTGGAACTGTTTTTTTGGCCCCAAAATACAATATTATTAATCTTTTCAAAAGTCACAAAACACCAGCTTAGATCATGAGATGCACAGTCTCTGTTCCCTATAGAAGGACAATGTCTTTTGTTCATGAAAATTACTTACTACAACTGTGTCACAAAGAAACTGCATCACCAATGAAAACTCACTCCTAAAATGCTCATAAGATTGATTATAAAATTAGGAATGTCTTTCTTTTTTTCCACAGTTAAGTAATTGAATTCTATATAAGGAGCTAAAAGAATAATGAATATACCATGGACTTCCAGAAGAACGATACATCTATTTTGGGAAAAGCACAGTCAGAATGTTCCTTAGAAGTAAGGATGGCAAGACTTTATCACACATACTTTGGCTACGCTATCAAAAGGGACCAGTCCCTGGAAGAGGAATTATGCATGGCCATCAGTGAAACAGAGGAAGGGCCTCAACTAGATTAATTGATATAATGACTGCATCGATGGGTACAAACATAGCAATGACTGTGAGGGTGATACAGAGCCAAACAATGTTTCATTCTGTTATGCATAAGGTCACTTATGAGTCAGAAATGACTTGATGGTACTCAACAACAATAATATAAGGAGATAGCTAATATTAAGTAGAGAAGAGAAATTAAAAAAAATAAATTGGGATTTGCTGAGCCTTGTTCTAAGATTATATTGTTGTTGTTAGGTGCCATTGAGTCGGTCCTGACTCATAAAGAATGAACAGAATGAAACACTGCCTACTTACAATTGTTGTTATGCTTCAGCCCATGGGTGCTTACATTGTGTCAACCCATCTCAATATAAAAGAGGAAGACCCCAACAAGAAGGATTGACAATCCATCTCCACTTTACCAAGCATGATGTCTTTCTACAGGGTCTGCTCCCTCTAGCTATGTCCAAAGAATGAGAAACAAAATCTTGTCATTCTCACTTCTAAGGAGCGTCTGGATGTACTTATTCTAAGACAGACTTGTTTCTCTTCTGGGAGTCCATAATTCTTTCAATATTCTTTGCCAAAACTGTAATTCAAATACATTTATTATTTTATGGACTTCCTTATTCATTGTCTAACTTTCACTTACATATGACGCAATTGAAATTAGTATGATTTGGGTCAGACACATCTTAGTCATCAAATTGACATCTTTGCTCTTTAACATTTTGAAAAGGGCCTTTGTAGTAAACGTGCCTAGTGCATAACAGTGTTTGATTTGTTGACTACTGCTTCCATGAGTGTTGATTGTGGATCAAATAAAATGAAATCTTTGACAACTTCAATCTTTTCTCTCTTTATCATGATGTTATTTACTGCTCAGGTTGTGTATTCATTTTGTTTATATTGGGATGAAATCCATACTGAAGATTGTTTTTTCTGATCTTGACCAGTAAATATTTCAAGTCCTTTTCAATTCTAGCAAGCAAATTTGTGTCACCTGCATATCTCAGGTTATTAATGACTCTTCCTGCAACCCTGTTGCCACATTCTTCTTCATAAACTCCAGCTTATTGAATTATTTGCTCAGCATACAGATTGAACAAGTATGGTAAAGGGATCCAATCATAGAACACATATCTTTTTCAACCATTCAGTATACTCTTGTTCTGTTTTAACCACAGTCCCTAAATCTAGGTACAGATTCCTCATGAGCACATTAATTGTTGAGGAATATCCATTCTTCACAATGGTATCTATAGTTTCTTAATATTCACAAAGTCAAATGATTCTGAATAGTCAATAAAGTGCAAGGAAACATCTTTCTGGTATTCTCTGCTTTTAGCCAAGACCAATTTGACATTAATAGTGATATCCCTCTTTTCACTTTCTCTTCTAAATGCAGCTTAAATATCTGGAAACTCCCTGACAATGTGGTGCTTCAACTGTTTCTGAACTCTGTTCAGCAAAATTTACTTGCATATGATATAAACCATATTGTTCAATGATTTCACTGTAGGTGTACAGATAGATATGGAAATATTCTTTTTGATGACAAATGTGATCCAATTCCCCTTTAATTTGTCTTTCTGTTTCAAAGTGGCTAATCCTGGTCTATTTCAGTTCACTAATACCTAGGATATCAACCTTCATGCATTCCATTTCATTTTTTATAAATTCCAGTTTTCCTAGATTCATAATTTGTACATCCCACATCTGACTATTAGTGGATATCTGCAACTATTTCTTCTCATTTTGAGTTGTGATTGACAGCAAATTAGAGTCTCCATCCACATAATCAAGGTCAAATCTACATTGAAGAAGCTGCTCTTTTCCAGTCGTATTTTGAATGCCTTACAACCTGAAGAGCTCATTTCCTAGGACTATATCCACATAACACTCCCTTGCTATTTAAAAGGTTTTCAGTGTCTAACTCTTCAGAAGTGGTCCATGTGCCTTTCTTCATGGTCTGTCTTACTCTGGAAGCTCCACTGAAACCTGTCCACAAGGGGTAACCCTAGAACTATTTAAGATATCAGTGTCATAGCTTCCAGCATCATAACAACACACAGGCCACCACAATATGAAAACTACCAGATGAATGGTTGTCTAATACCCTTTATTTTTGCAATTTCAGGCATATATATAAATACTAAGTTTCTCTATGAGTTTAAATCAACTCAATTGCAATGGGTTTGATTTTTTATATATGCTTAGCTTAAGATAGCTTCCCACTACATTAGGAGTACTGAAGCTCTGTGGGATAAGCACTGGGCTGTGACCACAAGCTTGGTCATTCAAGCCCACCATCTGCTCCAAGGGAGAAAGATGAGGCTTTCTAGTCACGCAAAGATTTACAACCTCAAAAACCCTACACAGTGTCACTATGAATCTCAATGACTCTTAACAAAACAACATTGGGGAAAGTAATTTCTAACTTCTTCCACAAAGAAGTGTGCTTCTCCTAACATACGTCTGAAATTGCCAGTAACCACAGCTTCTTTATATCAATGATCACTTTCTTTTATCAACTGAGAAAGCAAAAATACAGGAGGAAGTATGCACATAGGCAATAATTGTGGTGACTCTACAACTTGGCAACCCTGTACCCTTGGGAATTTTTTATTTTATAATCAATCTTCACCCATCAGAATATAAAACTGGTCTAAATGTAAAATAATGTAGAATTTTAACTGACTTACTCTTTGTAGTTCTTAGAGTTCTAGAAGATATCTTTCTGTTCTTTCTTGAGAAGTTTGTATTGTTTCTGTAATTCAAAACAAGTGATTACCTCTTCTTTCCTTTGAGGTTCTCAAAATGAATTCCTCATGCTTTTAAATGATAAGTGATTTAAAACAAAAGCATGCTGTTGTGTTTGTTAGTTGCCATGGTGTCAATTCTTACTTAGGAAGATGTGAAGAGTAGAACTCTTCCACAATGTTTTCAAGACTATGACCTCTCAGAAGCAGAATGCCAGGCATGCCGGCTGAGATACCGATGGGTGAATTCAGTATAGCAATGTTTAGGCTAGTACTGTTTTGGTCACCCAGAGATGCAAAAAGAAATACATAAGAAAATAATTTGAAACATTATTTTCATATCACAAAAATAAGCAAGATATAAAATACCTTTTGAAAATAAAATGTGATTTCTAGGAAATTTCCTATTATTGGTGGGTTACACTGGTCTCTTCCCCAACTGCATGCCACTCCTCATGTACTCAAGTCTCCTCTTCTACAACTTTTGAGAAATTCATGCTTTTGCTATGATTTTATAGTGACACTGTAGGGTAAGCATTACAAGGTTGATTTGAACCTTAAGGCAGCAGTTCAAACCCATCAGCTGCTCCTCGGAAACGTCAAACAGGATCACTATGAGTCAATTCTGATTCTGCAACACGTAATAGCAAAACAACCTAAAAAAAGAAAACCTGATGGCACATTGGTATAAACATTGTGCTCCTAATCACAAAGTCAGACGTTCAAACTGTCTGTTCCAGTAATGATTTTCAATCTCAGAAACTCTATTGAATACTTCTACTCTGTTCTACAGGGTTACCACGAGTCACAATCAACTTGGCAACAGTAGGTTTGTTTTCATTTTATCCTAAAAAAACTAAAGCACTAATTTAAAAAAAAATAATTTTCCTTTTTTTATACTAAGTTGCCGGTTTTGTCCCAAACTGTTGTAGTTGTTGATAAGTGCCACTGAGTCTGTTCTGACTCATAGTGACCCCGTATAGGGTTTCCAAGGTGGATTTGAACCGTGGACCTTGCATTTCAAATGTACCCGGATATCCAGTGCTTATCCTACAGTGTCACACTTAGAAGCAAGTTACAAACAAAAAGGTAGTATTCAAATCTAGTAATATTTGAGTAAGAAAGTTCAGCATGTACAATTTCAATACAAATAAAGTTTGGCACATATTTAGAAGGTAACTGGGAAATCGGTATCAAGAGTCTTACAAAGATTCATTTTTCTTGGTCCAATAATTCTACACTTAAGAATTTCTCTTGGAAAAATACATCTAAAGTACAGAGAAAATGTTCTACACAAAGATATTCTTTTTAGGAAACAAACAAGATGGTGGATCAGGTGGAAGTTCAGTAAGGAACTCTGTCAGCAACAACCAAGAATACCCGACCAAGCAGGCTCAGGGGATGGTCCCAGAACTCTGAACCACATATAAAGGAATATTTAGAAGGTTGGAAGGCTTATAGCTAGGAGAATTTGTGGCAGAAGCAAGAAATCCATTGATTTCTAATTCAAGATGATCAACTGCTCCAGGAGCCACCATCTTGGGTGAGACCAAGTGGGGGAAGGATCAGAGCAGCCACAGATGCCTGACAGAACTGCGGAGATAAAGGTGTGGACATTCTTTTCTTTTGGTATCTGTTCATTGGTCTCTTGCTGTCTATGCACCTCCATTATGGTGACTATAGGGGTTCATGAGATAGTGGACACCCCAGCCCCACCCTTGGAGGGTTCTACTATGCATGCGTACAGATCTCCTCAAAATTTAAAGAGATAGTTTCCACTTAAAACCAAATGGCCACAGCTGGCCCTGAACTGTTTATAACTAGAAAGAAAGGTCTGAACAGGGATTGTGGAGTGGGACAGGCAGACAGAAAAGGAAATAGATAAAAATTTAAATCCTAAGTTATATCAAAATGACCTACAGTGGCATCTTGAAATTTCTCAAGAAGAAGAGTGAAAAGGGAAGCCCATTTCCTGATCACATCTACCTGGAGGCATTCAGAAAGCATTAAAAAATACCAAAATACACACCCATCTAAATATTAAGGCCACAGATACCCCTGAAGATGCCCAAAAAACAGATGCAGATGACCATATCTGCACATGTCCAGAAATGTGATAAAGTGACTGAGACAAATGAGCTGGAAGTAGACCTACACTCCATACTGGAAGGTGGGCAGGCTTTGGAAATGCCTGAGAAGGAATTCAGAAAAATGATTATAAAATATATGAAAACACTTTACAATGGAGTTGAGAAAAATAAAGAAGAAGTCAGGAAAGCACTACAGGAACAATCAAATAAGATAGATACAGCACTGAAAACAATTCAAAACCTACAGGAAGAAGCCTAAATTATTAATAATAGAATATCAGAAATGGACAATACACTGAAAGGGCAAAAGAGTAGAATTGAAGAGATAGAAGCCAGAACTAGTGAGCTAGAAGACAAATCTCTCAACACTACTAAGATAGAAGAACAAACACACAAAAAAAAGGATAAAAAGAGCTGAAGAAGGCCTAAGGTTCATGTTGGACAACATGAAGAGGAATAACTTGAGAATTATTGACATTCCGGAACAGGAAGAATCACACAAGTCCGCAGAGGAGATAGTTGAAGAGCTTCTGGAAGAAATTTTTCCTAACATCATGAAAAGTGAAAAGATAAGCATTCAAGAAGCTCAATGAACTGCAGGAAGGATAGATCCTAAAAGACAATCACCAAGACATATAATAATCAAGCTCTCCAAAATCAAAGATAAGGACAGATCTTGAAAGCAGATAGGGAAAAGAGAAGTGTAACATACAAAGGCAAGCAAATCAGATTAATTTTGAATTTCTCAATAGAAATGATGCAGGCAAGAAGACAATGGGGTGACATATATAAAACCCTGAAAGAAAAAAACAAAAAACTGCCACCCAAGAATCCTCTACCCAGCAAAGCTGTCAATCAAATATGATGGTGTAACCAAAACATTCCAGGATAAACAGAAGCTAAGGGATTTTGCCAAAAGCCAACCCTGCTATGAAAAACATCCTAAAGGAAGTTCTATGGACTGAGAAAAAACAAGTAGAGACAACAACTAGAGAATGACGTACATGGCAGCATCACCCTGAACTCAGTTGACAAATGGAAGAATCAAGAACAGAATAAAATCATAAGAACAGAGGATCTGGGAGGTCAGCCTATGATTAAAACAATTACAATGTGAAAGAAGGTCAACATAGAGGAACAGAGACCCAGGTGGTGGTCAGGTAGATTACTGGATAAAATAGACTGTCTTAAATGGAGGGTAGAACTAATGGAATGTAAGTTAACCACAATGGGGGTTGGGGTGGGGGGGGGTTAGTTTGGATGTTGGGAAGGGTAATACAAGAAGGGGGTAGGAGGCAGAAGAACAAAATAGATAGGGGAATACTGAGGAAGGTTTGTATGGCCTAGTGGGACAGAGGAAAATAGTGATGCATACTCAATCTTGGAACAACAGGGCTCTAGGATACAGGAATCTAGGTAATGCTTGAAGAGGATAAATAATACTAAAATCCTTGACTGCCTTATGAATATTAGTTTCCCTTGCCTACTATTGTAAAATAGACACTTGAGTGGGATAGAAAGGAATGTTGGGGAAAATGATTAGAGAAAACTTGTAGTAAGCCTGTCTTAACTGATTGGAATATCTAAAAGGGGCTCTAGAACTTGCCCAGTGAAATAGGCCTTGTGCAAAGCCTTTACAGAGTATAGGACCTTAGGGAGAATCCTGAGTACCATCCAGAACCTTATGAGGTGAGACATTCCCACTAGAAAGGACAAGCAGACTGAAACAACTCCAGTGACAGAAGATACATTTTCAAAGAAAGATCATCAGGAAAAACCCAAAACAAAAATGTCAGCATGACTGGCTACTACAAGAATAAGCAAGCTGTTCGCCAGGAAGACATCAAGGCTAGCAATCAAGTGCCTTCAAGACAAACTCCCCTTTAAGAGTGAGACTCAAAGGGAATACACAAACAAGCATAAAGCTTGCTGGCAACCACATTGCTCTACTGGTGAGTGGAAGAGGCAGAAAGGCATCAATGAAGTAATGGGCTGAGTTCAACCCCAGTCCATTGAATCCCGTTGACCTGGAGATGAGAGAGAGAAGAGGAAGGGCAGGTTGGTCCAAAGCATGGTGAGACCTGAGGACACTTGAGTCCATGGACAAGGACTTAGCCACAGAGAGCTAGAGCTGAGAGTGAAGCATCCAGCTGATATGAAGTGAGAGGAGATGCACAAGAACACCCAAACTTGCGTACAGTACCCTATTGACCTAGCCTCGATGGCTCGATAATCAGAACTCAACCAGAGGAAGATTGAAAAAAAATTATTATTTTTTAAATAAAGAAAACGGGTAAATTGCTTCAATTTGATGAACCTGACCTATACTCAGAGTGGTAGTTACTCTAAATACCAACAGAGAGGGAAAGAGTCTTCACATCAAGTATACAATGCTATCCCCTCTACACACAGGGTAGATAGGGACAGGCAACTTAGACACTGGCTACCTAAAATCAGGGGGCAATAAAAGCATGAAGTGACTAGTTTACAAGGTTTCAAGTGGAGGTTTAGTTTAAGAGTATGGGGGGAAAGAAAAAGTCCCCACTGAATAGCTGTCATCTTGTCTAGATGGGTCTGGTGAAAAGAGATGGGGATAAGATTTGTAAGATTCAATAGTGAATAATTGTTATCATGACTATTTGCGACTGTCACAATTGTAAAGGTAGAAGTTTTGTAACAAAAACAAGGGAGTGGTTCATCTTACAGTCCAGAAACAGAGGACCCTAGGACCATCAAGAGAGAAGAGCACAAGCAGAATGCGGGACCTTATCCAGAGAAGCAGCAGCACCAGAGATGGAGGCAGAGATGGGGGCATGGAGACGGGGCGCGGCTGAGGACTCTAGATTCATGGACTAAGAAGAGAGGGACTAAGAAATGGTGGCCAGGAGGCACACTTGCAGAATATGCCCTTTGGAGATGTAAATTATTATATAGGCCTAAGTGTTTTTTTTTGTTTGTTTCTTTTAAAAAGCTAAAGTGAATAGAGAGAAATACTGTTAACTGATGGTACATGGAACGGATTATAATCATTGTAATGAAACAAGGTGTGTGATTTGTTGAATGTAAAACTGATGATGTGCCCTGTAAACTTTTTGCTCAACTCACAATAAAAACCTTAAAAAAAAATTCATGGAAGAAAGAAAGAAAAAAAAAAAAAGATATCCTTTTAACATTATCAAGTATTAGGAAAAAAATTAAGCTCTTACATTGTTTTTAATAATTAAGCAAGTTATACTGAGCGTATGCACAAGTTAGGGCACTTTCTATGGGACAGAATAATCAACTCAAACTTACTTAAATCAATTTCATATTATGTTAAAAGCACATAATATAAATAAGAGTTATTACATTTTATTAAATGCATGTAGCTACAATTCAAGGGGAGTCCTGGTGTAGTACTGTGGAATGTGCTGAACTGAAAAGTTGGTTTGAACCCCATGGTTGGTGGTTCAAATTCACCAACCACTCTTAGGAAACCCTAGTCAGGGTGGCTATGAGTAGGAACCGATTCAACTGCACTTAACAACAACAGCATTCAAGGGTTTATCAGTAAGACATACCAGTATTAAAGAACTCAGCTTACCAATTTAGCCTCTTTTAAATTGATTGTATCAAGTTGGCTGCCAGTAGCACTAGAAAGACTAGTAGTTCAATGCTAACACAAGGAAAACAAAGTATCTCTTCTTTTATATTTTGTATTTATGTTGGCATTTACTCTGCATACACCAATTTGTTTCAGAATACTTGGTAAATCACTGTGGCTAGGATATAAAATATCCTGACTGGCTAAGCTTGGGTCAAGTGTCTGCCATTTAATGACTCACTGTAATAAGAAAGACTCTGTTTAATTGGATTATTCAAGTTATGTGCCCTGGGGAAAGGCTGCTAACTTCTTAGGAAATAGTTTTCTCTGTTGTAGTTGTTGTTAAACACCATCGAACTGGTTCCAACTCATTATGACCTTGTATAGAGTTTCTAAGGAGTGGCTGGTAGGCTTGAACTGCTGACCTTGCAGTGCTTATCTTACAGTGCCACATCAGGACTCCTAGGTCAAATCAAAGGACAGTTGAATTATATCATTTCTGAAAACCTTCTAATCATAACTATCCATGACTCTAGTGTTTACTAATGCTTACTTATGACATAATTTTTTTTTTCTTGACATAAAAAAGGAATTTCAGGATATATTTATACATCGTGCTCTGTTATTCAGTAAGTATTGTAGAAATTGTTACAATTGTTTAAAGAGACAGGCCTAAGGAAGAAAAATAAACAAAAACTACTTTTATAGGCAAAAAGCATTGTAAAATAATAATTTGATCACACTAGACCACAACATTTTGGTGAAAACATATCAAAGGTTGATTAAATCCACTTAAGGTTCTGTGAGTTCCATAGAGGCTTAAAGGATACACAAAATCAAATCAGAGTCTTATTTTTTATTGAGCTATTCTTTAGATTTGTGTGAAATAGCACAACAGTATGCAACTCATAGAGATTTTTATATAAATTTATGCTATATTCATATATCAATCCATTTTTCCACACATTCCATCCACATTTCAAGAACTGAGTATTCAAAAGACTAGCCTAAGAACTTACTCTGTTTTTCCTAAAGTGGTTCTAGCTCCTGAAAAGGAAAAGCTAAAATGAAGATACACTATTGTTGTTGTTGTTACTTACTGCCATCAGGTTAGTTCTAACCCATAGTGACCCTGTATAGGGCTTCTGAGGAGTGACTGGTGAGTTTGAACCACTAAACTTACAGTTTAAACTGACCTTACGGTCGAGTGATTATCCTACAGTGCTACACCAGAACTCCTTTTTTAGGACTCTATAATTTGGAGTCCTAATGTGGCGCTGTAGGAAAAACACTTTACTATAAGGCCAGTTTGACCTGCAAGGTCAGTAGTTCAAACACCAGTTGCTCCTCAGAAACCCTACACAGGATCACTATGGGTAGGAACTGACTCAATAACACTTAACAACAACAACAATTTGGATAAGAGTCCCTGGTTGGTACAACATTACTTAACAGCTAAGCAAAAGTCCAAGGCCACAGAGAGGCATGTAGAAGAAAGGTCTGGTGATCTTCTGAAGATTGCAAACCCTATGGAGGACAATGCTCCTCTGACACCATGAATCAGAATTGTTTTAATGGCAGCTGTATCGGAGTTCTTTGGATACACAAATGTGAGTGAATTTTCCTACTGATATGAACGGTTCATTTTGAGAAATAATAATAATAATGAATAGAATACTATTGTTTTCCTTGTATTAATACTTAATTTTTGCCTCTTTCTGTCAATGTAAAGCAGATCCTATCAATTGTTTTATGTAGGATAAGGAGGGAAACAAATGAGAAGCACAAGGTAAAGAAAACTCAAAATGCAATTTTCTCCCTCCTAAAACTCACATGCTAGTTCATTTTTTTGATGCATAGTGTACTGTGTGTGATGTGGTATAGTTGGAACATTTATTTCCTTTTGTTTTTGGATTATATAATTGTTGTATCATGATTTTCTAAGAGTGGAGTCAGAAATATAAAAAAGAAAAAAGCTTAAGTGAAAAATTACAGTTGGTATCAAATCTACGGGGGCCCTGTTTTTAGGATTGAAGGTTTCCTCACAAGCTTTTGGATGACAAATGACTCATCACCTGCATATTACATATTCTGAAAATCTTTCTAGAAACTCTTGGAAAATTACAAACTCTTCTTAAAAACCACTGTAGCTTATAAAATATTTAAAATAATTGCATATTATTATAAAATCATTTCATAAAGCACAGAGCAAAATCATAAAATTCTTGCATGAGTCATTCAATTCTAGGCCCAGTGTTTCTTTTCTTTTAAGGCAAATGATTCTTATTCACTAATTACAAGTTTTGATCAAGTTGAAAGTATAAAGAATGTGTTAGTCTATTGGCTTCACCAAAGAAAGCTTGTTCTTTGGCATAGGAATAGGACTAGGCTCAAAAACATACAGGTTTCATTTTACTTTAAAGAAGTAACATAAATCATCGAGAAATATATCACTTAGGAAAATATTTTTTGGTGCAAAATAAATAGAAACATTTGTACTTCCAATGTAAGGTATATATATATATATATATATATATATTTTTTTTTTTTTTTCCCTGCAAATTCTCTTATCCAAATAAAGCTGGCAGCATATATATGTTTGTGTGTATGTAAAGCTTTTGTATACACGCTTAACTTCTTTTTGAATTGACCTTTCACATTTGCATTTGACTTTTATAGAGACAATAATTTCTTGAGTTGTATGTGATTCAAGAAAATGTTCCCCCTTAAAATTGGAGATTCTAGGAATGTTTTTAAACAGTTGTTCTTCAGAGAGAAATGCCAAATGCTCTGGACTGTTGGAGCTTTGGAGTTATTGTTCTTAAATGTAGTATAGAGGGTATAGGTGAATAAGAGAAAAAAAATCTATGTTAAACATCCTATACTTCAAACTGTGTGCTGGCTCCTCATCTGTAACTAGGGCTGTCCTCTGCAAGTGAAACAGGCTTTCATCTAATTCTAGCTGAAACTTGACAGTCTCATTCATTTTTGATGGTATTTCCTGTTCCTTCCATCATTGGGACCTTTTGCATGGCAGACTCTTGTCTGGCTGAGGCCCTGAAGTTTTCTTCAGAACTTCAACCTTCTGGTTTCCAGATGGAAATTCTTTCATATGCACATCAGCTCTCTGTCCAATTGATCTGTTTGAGGGATTTTTTTTTTTGTCCTATTTAACTATTTTAATGCCCAATATCATTATTAGTACTCCCTGGAGACTGTCTCTCTTATTTTCCCACAACCTAAATTGTTAGGGTCTACCACTGTTATGTCAGTGGCAAATGATTGAATGATGCAAAAAACATCAAGAGAAGATGGAAGGAATATCCAGTCACTGTACCAAAAGGAAATGGTTAATGTTCAACTGTTTCAAGAGGTAGCATAAGATCCAGAGCCAATGATACTTAGGGAGGAAGTCCAAGGTGCATTGAAGGAATTGGCAAAGAACAAGGCACCAGGAATTGATGGAATAAAAATTTAAATCTTTCAAGAAAGTGAGGTGGCACAGGAGGCACTCACTCACCTCTGCCAAGAAATTTGGAAGAAAACTATGTGGCCGACTGATTGGAAGAGATCCATATTTGTGCTCATTCCAAAGAGAGGTGACCCAACAGAATGCGGAAATCATGGGACAATCTCTTTGATATCTCAAGCGAGTAAAGTTTTGCTGAAGGTAATACAGAAACGGCTGCAATCATACATTGACAAAGAACTTTCAGAGGATCAAGCCAGATTCAGAAGAGGCTGTGGAATGAGAGATATCGTTGCTGATGTCCGATGGATCTTGGCTGAAAGCAGAGACTACAAAAAAGATGTTTACCTATGCTTTATTGACTACACAAAGGCTTTCGAATATGTGGGTCATGACAAGCTATGGACAACATTGTGAAGAATGCGTATTCTGGAACACTTAATTGTACTCATGAGGAATCTGTACCTGGACCAAGAAGCAGTTGTTTGACCAGAACATGGGAATACTGAATGTTTTAACATTAAGAATACCGAATGTTTTAAAATGCATGCGACAAGGTTGTATTCTTTCACCATACTTATTCAACCTTTATGCTGAGTAAATAATCTGAGAAGCTGGGTTCTATAAAGAAAAACGTGGCATCAGGATTGGAGGAAGACTCGTTAACAACATGCGATATGCAGATGATATAATCTTGCTTGCTGAAAGTGAAGAGGACTTAAAACATTTACTGATGAAGATCAAAGAGTACAGCCTTTGGTGTGGATTATATCTCAATGTCAAGAAAACAAAAATCCTCACTACTGGACTAATAAACAACATTCTTATCAACAGAGAAAAGTTTGATGTTGTCAATGACTTCCTTCTTCTTGGATCAACTATCAACACTCATGGAAGCAGCAGTCAAGAGATCAGACAACGTATTACATTAGGCAAATCTGCTGCACAAGACCTTTTTAAATTGTTGAAGAGCAAAGATGTCAGCTTGAGTACTAAGGTGCATCTGACCCAAGCCATGGTATTTTCAATAATGGATATGAAAGCTGGACAGTGAATAGGGAAGACCGTAGAAGAATTGATGCCTTTGAATTATGGTGTTAGAGGAGAATACTAAAAGTGCCATGTGCTGCCAAAAGAACCAATAGATCTGTTTTGAAAGAAGTGCAACCAGAGTGTCCCTTAGAAGCCAAGATGGCCAAACTATGTCTCTCATACTTTGGACATATTTTCAGGAGGGAATAGTCACTGGAGAAGGATATCATGTTTGGTAAGATGGAGGGTCAGAGAAAAAGAAGACCTCCAAGGAGATGGATTTGCCAGGTGGTAGCATTGATGGACTCAAGTGTGACAACAGTGTGAGGTTGGCACAGGATTGGACCTTGTTTCACTCTGCTGCGTATAAGGTCGCTATGAGTCGGTGCCGACTCAATGGCACCTAACACCAACAACAACTACTGTTATGTCAGGAGAAAGATGAGGCTTTCTGCTCCCATAAAGATTTACAGCCTCAGAAACCCTGTACAGGGTCGCTATGAGTTGGAACCAACTCCACTGCATATAACCAACCAACCACTGTTAAGTAGAAGAAATGGGACAAAGACCTACTCAATAATTCACATTTATATGTATGATGTGGAAGTAAGAAATAATTTTAACATTCTCTTTCTCCTGTTCTTTCTTAGATTTTATGGGTCTTCTCTTCAGGTGCTTTAGGGAGTTATTGAAAATTCTGAAAGGAGTTAAAAATTCAGGTAAGCTTAGCTGATTATTTCTGATTTAGTCTCTGAAGTAGTTAGGATGATAGTTGGAATGCTCTCATCTGAAAGTTTGACTAAGGCTGGATGATCTGTTTCCAGAGTAGTTTATTTACATGGCTGGCAAGTTAATATTGGCTCTTGGCTAGAAACCTCAATTCCTCTCTATGTGGGGCTCTCCATAGAAATGCTTGAGAATTCATCCCTATCACACAGTGGCCATTATCCCCTGAGACTGTAATCTAAGAGACCAACATGGAAGCCCCAGTGTCTTTTATGATGCTGGATGAAAGATATAATTGAAGTTATGACTTAGAATCGAAACTTTCATACTATCACACACATCAATTTATATCACTCAAGCCAACTGTGGTTCATTGTGGAAGGGAACAGCACGAAAGCATAAATACCATAAGACAAGCATCACTGAGATCCATCTTAGACATAGATGTCTACCATTATTTAGCTTTGGCCCTAAATATAAAATTCTTTAAGAGGTGTCAGCAAGATGGAAGACTAAGCAGAAATGCCACACAGACCCTCTACAACAAAAATACGGAAAACCAAATGAAACAGATACAGTTGGCAGTCTTGGAACCCTGAGCTTCAGATGAAGGGACAGCCAGTGGAATGAATGCTACTAGGAGAAGAAGGTGAACATACAAAGCAAAAAAAAAAAAAGAAGACAGACAGTGACCTGTGCCAACTGACCAGATGTGGCAAAGCCATTTTAGACTTCTGTGAGCAGCTTTAGAGACAAGACAGTGGTTTGATAGGGGAAAGGCATACAGGTGACTCATGGAGAAAAAGGTGCATTTTTCCTTATTCTTCACACTCTCCTGGTGACCAGAAGTGTGGCTATCCCCTACCCACTTATAACCCAGTGAAGTTCCTGTTCTCCTAGCAGTCAGAGCCACATGGTGGTGAGCTGTGCAGTTGTAAGTGCCATCAAAAGAATTAGGTGTGATCTGTACCAACCCCAGAGCCTGGATTTGAGTGATCCCAGCTCTAGTCCTGCAGAACCAGCCAGCCCTTGACAGCTCTAGGTTAGCCCTCACTAGAAGACATATCTGAATAGATACAGAAATTAAAAAATAAGACAATCAGACATGAAAAGCCAGTGGAAACTTTCATGGGTGACTTTTTGAAGGTAGAGGATGGCTTGGTGGAGGAGAGGCATACAACTTACTGGCAAAGAGAAAGAGGTGATTTTTTTTAATGGTACCGCACATTATCCTGGTGACCAGAGGCACGGTCAGCCACTTCTGGGTGCACCCCAGTGAAGGTTCTGCTATCCAGGCAGCTGGAGTCACAGAATGATGAGCTGAGCCATTGTAAGCCTCATGAATGAGATTTGGGAACTATCTGTATTAACTCCAGAAACTGGATTCAAGTAAGGCCAGATCCAGACCTGTAGAACGAGTTCTGGCTTGCTCTGGACTAGTAGGAATGCCTACTAGGGCATAAGAACATTGGTTTTAGCTATTTTAGGGTCTGCCTAATTACTTCCAGATTGGGTCTCCAGAACAGATAACACCTAGGCTTATAAGAACTCCATCTAGGGCCAGAACACAAATGTATCATCTCTTGGCACAAAAGATAATGTGGATTTTGGCTGGCAGAAGCCTCCAGACTTTCCTCCTCTCTGGGTCTGGCACCTGTCCTGTGAGTTTTGTTTGTTTGTTTGTTTTTGTTTTTTGATTTTTTCTTTCATTGATTTTGTTTGTCATTCTTTCTTATCCTTCTTCTTCTCTTTGACTCCCTTTGCTTTTTATCCTTTCTGTCTCTGATTTAATTTTTTTTCTTCTTTTCTTTTGCTTCTATTTCCCTAGGCCACCTCCACCCAACTTTTTCTTTTTCTTTTTTTTTTTTTTTTATTATTTTGGTCTTTTGCTGTTGCTCAATTTTTTGTTTTATGCCTGTTTGCGTGTTGTCTCTTCTTGACTCATCTGAAAGAGGACAGAAAGTGTGCCCATATGACCCAACCACAAACATACACTCTGCAGTCCTAGCAACTGGCCAAGACTCAATACCAGTTTCTGGTCACCAACAACAACCAAACCCATCTTAAACTGGTCTTCATGAAGCGCAAACAAGGAACAGTACTCACGTGTCCATTCTCTAATCACACCCACCAGGAGGCAGTTTGTGAGTACCTAAGAACAGAACAACATAAAATCATCAATTAACCACACACACACAAAAAACCACAACCATAATTTCTTGGGAGCAACAGACACTTTCCATTCATATGCAGAAACAACAAAGTGGCTCAAACAAGTGACCACGATATGACATAGAAAATATTTTTGAGAAAAAAGCATTGGAATTACTCAAAAAAAAAAAAAAAAAGAATTAAAGAGAATGACATGTAAGTATGTTCAAATAAATGACAGAAAGGTAGCAAAAAACAAGGAAGAATTCAGGAAAACACTATAGGAACAACAATAACAACAACAGATAAAGAATGGAAGAGAATACTAAACCTGCAAATAGAAATCTAGAAGATAAATTCTAAAATTTCAGAAATGGACAATATATTGAAAGGACAAAGGAATAGATACAAATCTATAGAAGCATCAATAAGTGAGCTTGAAGACATATTTTTCAATACTACTAAGCTAGCAAAACAACCAGAAAAAAAAAATCCAAAGGCAGTTTAAGATTTTTGTGGGACATCATGAAGAGGATTAACATATGGCATATGGGCGATCAGAATTCCAAAACAGGATGAGACAAAGGAAAGTACAGGAAAAAAAAAAAAAAATTGTTGAAGAGTTGTTGGAAGAAAACTTCCCTAACATCATGAAAGACATGAAGATAAACATTGAAGAAGCTGAACAAACCCCAGATAGGATAAAACTTAGAAAATCACCAAGACATTTTAAAATCTAACACTCTAAAATCAAAAACAAGGGAAAAAACCTGCGAACAGTTCAGGAAACATGAAGTTACCTCTAAAGGAGAACTAATAAGAATAAGCTCTGATTTTCATCAGAAACCATGCAGGCAAGAAAACAATGGGAAGACATATACAAAACTCTGAAAGAAAAAAAAATGATAGCCTAGAATCATATAACTAGTAAAACTGTTCCTCAAATATAATGGTAAAATTAGAACATTTCCAGACAAACAGAAATTAAAGTCATGTGTAATAACCAGGTCAACATTATGAAAAATATTAAAGGATGTTGTTTGAACTGAGAACCAAAACAACCACTGGAGATTGACATACATTGTAAAACCACTCAGAGCTCAATCCAGATATAGAAGTATCCAAAGTAAAACAAACCTGCAAGACTGAAAATAGGGAACCAGAGATATCAATTTACAATGAAGACAACTAAAAGTCAAAAAGAGGGGAAAGTGTAGTTATAGAACTTTCAAATGACAAAGAAGTTAAGTAGGTTTTGGGATAAAATAGACTGTTTTAAACTAAGGAAGAAATTAATAAATCATAGGGTAACTTCAAAAAAAATTAATACATCTTAACATCAAAACGAGAAAAAGGAAAGCTGTACAGATTTATTGTTGTTGTTCTTAAGTGCCATCAAGTAGGTTCCAACTATTAGCAACTCTGTATAGATTCCTGATGTGATGCTGTGGGCTAATGTGCTGAACTGCAAAATTGTTTTGAACCACAAGGTTGACATATCAAAGGCAATTAACAACATAAGGTTTTGGTGTCTTTTCTTAAAAAAAAAAAATCTTTATGGGAGCAGAAAGCATCATCTTACTCCCAGGGAGTGATTGATGGTCTTGAACTACTGACCTTGTTTGTGGTTCACAGTCTAGTGCTTATCTTATGGAGCCACCATACTCCCACATAAAGATTTAGTAAACTTCAAAACAGCAGCAATGAACTAATGATAAGAAAACACATAAACAAAATGAACTCAGCACAGAAAATTATGTGGAACAAAAAAGCAGCCACACCACAAAAAAACACACAGCAAAACAACTACAAGTAATTATCTATCAATCATTACACCGAATGTCAATGGATTAAATATGTTGTGCAAGAGACAGATGATAGCATAATGGTTAAGAAAATAGGGTCCTTCAAAATGCTGTCTACAAGAGACACAACTTACACACAAAGAAAAAATACACTAAAAATCAAAGGATAGAAAAATGTATCAATCAACTAACTGAAATAAGAAAATTAACAGAAGTAGCAGTATTAATTTCTGATAAAATAGACTTCAAGACAAAAACAAGCATAAGAAACAAAGGACGTTTTCTTGTGATTTAAGAGTCAAATGAACAAGAGTATATGACCACAATAAATATTTATATTCCCCAAGAAAGAGCCTCAAAATATCTAAATCAAACTCTAATAGAATTGATGAAAGAAATAGACAATTCTTCAATAATAATAGGAAATTTAACACGCCACTTTCAGTAAAGAACACTGAAATTAGAAACTCAACAAAGACACAGAAGAATAAGCAACAAAATCAGCCAACTTTACTTCATAGACTTATGCACAATACTCAACCCAACAACAGCTTAATACACATACTTTCCCAGAGCATATGGAAATTTTTCCAAATAGACCATATGTTAGACCAGAAAGCAAGTCTCAATAGAGTTGCCGTTGTTGTTAAGCATCATCGAGTCCATTCTGACCCATAGCGACCCTGTATAGGGGTTCCAAGGAGTAGCTGGTGAGCTTGAGTCACCGACCTTGCAGTTTAAATGACTTTGCAGTCTAATGCATTAGCCCACAGCACCTCAATACAATTCAAAGCATTGAAATTCTACAAAGCATCTTTTCAGATCACAATGCTGTAAAATTAGAAATCAATAATAGTAAGACCATGTGGGAAAATCCAATGCATGGAAATAGAATAATACCCTGATTAAAATTACTAGATGATACAAGAAAAAAAATATGAAGTAAAAGATTCATTGAATCATTTGAGAACAAAACCACAATATAACAAAAATTATTGTGACACAGCAAAAGCAATGCTTGTAGGGCAACTTATAGCAATCAATGCACATATCCAAAAAGAAGAAAGTACAAAATCAACACAGTATCCCAAAATTTCCAACAATTAGGAAAAGAGCAGCAACGTAAGCCTACTACCACCAGGAAAAAAAAACAATAAAATAAATAGTAAGGATTAAAGCAGAAAATAATAAAAGATAAAACAAAAAACCAATTGAATCAACAGAACATGTTGCTTCATTGAAAGGATTAATGAAATCAACAAGCCATTGGCAAATCTGACAAAATAAAAGAAGATACAAATAACATGAATAAGAAGTGATATGGATGATCTTTCAAGGGACCCAATGGAAATTAAAAGGCTAATAACAGAGTAAGATGAAAAATTATACTCAAATAAATTTGAAAATCTATAAAAAAAATGGGCAAATATTTAGAAAAATACTACCTACCTAAGCTAAGAAGGTTTGTTGTGGTGCTGTGGGTTAATGAACTGGACTGTAACGTCAGTTTGAACTGTTAGGCCAGTGGTTCAAGCTCACCAGCCGCTCCTACAAAACCCTATACAGGGGCGCTATGGGTTGGAACCAACTTAGTGGCATGTAACAACAACCTAAGCTAAAACTGTCCTGGTGTGGTGCTGTGGGTTAATGTGCTGTACTGCAAAGTAGGTTTGAACTGCAAGGTCAGCGGTTCAAGCTCACCAGCCACTCCTCAGAAACCCTTTACAGGGTCACTATGGGTCGGAACCAACTAGACAACATTTAACAACAAGCTAATACAAACAGAAGTAGAAAACACGAACAGACCTATAATAAAAGAAGAAATGTATCAGGTCATTAAAAACTCCCAACAAAAAAAGCCCAGACTCTGATGCTTTAATGGTGAATTCTACAAAACATATGGAGAAGAGCTGACACAAATTCAACCTAAACTATTCTAGAAAATGGAAAAGAATAAAAAAACAAAAACAAAACGTCATAAATATATTTTATGAAGCTAGTATAACTCTCATAACAAAGCCAGGCAAAGACATAAATAAAAAATAAAATTATAGACCAATATGTCTCATGAAAATAGATACAAAATTTCTCAACAAAATCCTACCCAATAGACTTCACTCGCATATCAAATAAATAATACATCACGACCAAGTGGGACTCAAACCAGGTATGCAAGTATATGTTCAAAATTAGAAAAACTAACAATGTAACCCACCACATAAATAAAACAAAGGAAAAGAACCACATGATCATGCTGATTGTTGCAGAAAAGGTAGTTGACAATATCCAGAATCCATTCCTGACAAAAACACTCAACAAAATAGGTATAGAAGGGAAATTTCTCAACATAATTACAAATCCAACAGCCAACATTACTCTCAGTGAAGAGAAACTGAAAGCATTTCCTTTGTGAACATGAAGCAGATAAAGGATGTCCTTTATCACCATTCCTATGAAGTATTGTGCTGGAAACCTTAGCCAGAGCTATAAGGCTTTGACAAAGGGCCAAAACACATTAAATGTGGAAGAGATAGTCTTTTCAACAAATGGTGCTGGCAAAACTAAAAACCCATTGCAGAAAAATGAAATAAGACCCATATCTCATACCACACTAAAAAAAAAAAAAAATCAATATGAATTAAAGACCTAAATGTAAAACCTAGAATTATAAAGATAATTAATGAAAACAACAGGAATAAACTTAGGGGTTCTAATGTATGGCATAAATATACTATCAAACAAAACCCAAATTTTGTTTTTGTCTGTCAACAGCACAAAACAAAATAGATGACTGATACCTCCTAAAACACTTATGTACATCAAACTATTTCACCAAAATAGTAAAAGGAGAATCCACAGACTGGGAAAAAATTTTTCTGTAATGACATATCATAAGGACTGTTCTCTAAACTTCCCCCAAAAAACTACATCACTACAAGAATAAGACTAATAACTCAATGTTAAAATGGTCAGAGGACATGTGCAGCCACTTGATCAAAGAAGATATTCAGGGTGCCAGAATATTAAGACATGTTTGCCATCATTAGCCATTGTTGTTGTGAAGTTGTTGAGTCAGTTGTTCTGACTCCTAGTGACTCTGCATAGGATTTCTGATGAGTGCTGGAATGGGTTAGTATTCTAGTGTTCATCTTACAGCACCACACCAGGACTCCTCCATTAATAGAAAAGTTTAAAAAAACAAACGGAAAACAATACATGCTGGTGAGAGTGTGGAGAGACTGGGACCTTCCTATATTGTTGGTGCATCAGTAAAGTGGTTCAATCACTCTAGGAAATGGTATGGAAAATTCTCAAAAAGTTGGTAATAGCAATACCATATAACCCAGAAATCCCTCAAGTTGGTATATATCCCCATGGTACAAGTAAATATAAGCAAACCCATGTTCATTGCATAGATATTCACAACAGCAAAATGATGGAGATAGCTTAAATGCATATCAGTAGAAGAATGGAAAAATCAACTCTGCACATAACACTCTGTTGAATACTATACAACACTGGAAAATAACTATGAGTCTGTGAAACACCTCATAACGAGCATGAACCTGGAGATAGCATGCTGAGTCAAATTAATCAATCCAGAAAGGACAAATATTATACAATGCCATTATTGTAAAGGAACGTTGGGTTGCTAATCTCAAGGTCAGCAGTTTGAATTTTTCAGCTGCACTGTGAGAGAGAAAGATGAGGCTTTTTCCTCCCATAAAGATTAGGTGGTGGTGGTGGTTATGCACTGTGGAGTTGGTTCTGATTCATAGCTACCCTGTATAGGATGCCTAAGGCTGTAAAGCATATGCAGGGTCTCAGTGAGTTGGAACTGACTCTACGGCACACAACCGACACCACCACCACAATTGTAAAAAAATAAATGTTTTCATTCTAAAAGAAATATTCTTTGATCATTACCGGGGAAGAGAGGGCAATTCACTGGTTAGAGGATAGAAACGTGTTAACTCAGGTGACAGGGAAGGCAATATGCAACAAAAGAGAGGTCCGCAGAAGAATAATGAAGACAGGTGAATACAAAAAGATGAATGCTAAAGAGGAGATAGGTAAATACTGTTATACATACAACTCTGCAACTATAGTGTTCTATAGACAGATACACAGGCTAAACAGGTGTTCGACGTAGAGTGCAAGTATACCCATAAATAACTGTTTGACAGAGCATATATGTACATGGGTATTTACCTTTGCTGCAAACACACCTACAAATGTGACAGGGGAGAAAAAAGATGGAAACTTTTTAGCCATTACCTAACACCCTGAGTCAATGAGTTGCTGGGTTTTGGGGCTTAGGACCATACATAGTCTCAGAGGACACCAGTATTAACTGGCATAAAATAGACCACAAAGACAATGTTATACATCCTACTTTGGCAATTAGTAACTGGGATCTTAAAAGCACATGAGTGGTCATCTAAGGTGCAACTAAAACTGAAGATGCTTGGTATCAATTAGCTCAGTGGACTAAGGGAACATGAGAACATCGGTCTCCAAGACTTTGAGATCAGAGGAACTAGATGTTGCCCAGCTACCAATATGAACTACTCTGAAAGGGATCGCATTAGGGTTCCAGATGGAGTGGGAAACAATGTGTAACAAAATTCAAAGTTATAAAAATAGACCAGGTTCTACTGGTCAGAGACTATAGGAACTTGAGATTATGACCCTCAACCACCCTTCAATTCTGGAATGGAACTGACCCTCATGACCCAATTTTCTATCAAAAGGTAGAGAGGCATATTTGTTGTTGTTGTTGTTAATTATCATTGAGTCAATTCCGATTCATAGAGACCCTGTAAAGGGTTTCCAAGGAGAGGTTGGTGAGCTTGAAATGCTGACTTTGTAGTTCAAATCAACCTTGTTTAGTCGAATAACAGTAGTATACTAACTATAGAATGGTCAATCATTCAAGAACAAAAGGGTAATAATATCTATCTAATGACAAAGCTCAAAAGTGTTTGAAAGGAGGGTGGAATGAAAATAAAAATTAAAGGGAGGAAGTGATATAACTATTATTATATGTGGAGATGAATCATTGAGATGAAACAAAATGTGTGCTTTGCTGGATGTAAAGCTGATAGTCCACTCTAACAACCTTCACACAACTCACAATAAAATGTTTTTTAAGAGTCCTTAAAAAATAGTTTAATTTGGATGAACAAATTATTGTTTGCTAATAATATATGAATTTATAATATACATCTAGCTAATTTGCTTGGCTTTTTTCTTTCTTTTAAATGTTCAGTTTTTTTAATATCAGAAAACTACTGTGTCTAAATTATAATTCTTTCCTCCATGCAAATCACCAGTTTTACTTGTCAGCTGTAAAGTTTATTAATTTGTCTAACAAGTTCATGTGAATATAGGATTTTTGTGTTGTTTGTTGTTGTTGTTAAGTGCCGTCGAGTCGGTTCCGACCCATAGCGACCCTGAACAGGGTTTCCAAGGCTGTAAATCTTCACGGGAGCAGAAAGCCTCATCTTTCTCCCGTGGAGCAGCTGGTAGTTTCGAACTGCTGACCTTGAGGTTCACAGCCTGATTCGTAACCACTATGCTACCAGAGCTCCTTGTATTTTTAGGTGTCATTAAATAGGTTTGGGCTCATCGTGACCCCATGTACAACAGAATGGAACACTTCCCAGTTCTATGCCACTCTTACAATTGTTACAGTTGAGTTCATTGCTGCTGCCAGTGGGTCAATCCATCTACTTGGGGGCTCTGATGTTGTTGTCTTTGTTAAGTGCTGTCATGTGATTTCCAACTCCTAGCAACCCTGTATAGGGTTTACGAGGAGCAACTGGTGGGTTTGAACTGCTAACCTTGTGATTCAAACTTACCTTGCAGTCCAGTCATTATCCTGAAGCTCCACACCAATACACTATAATACATAACTAAGGACTTAAAATATTTACTGATGAAGATCAAAGAGCACAGCCTTCAGTATGGATTGCATCTTAATGTAAAGAAAACAAAAATCCTCACAACTGGACCAATAAACAGCATTCTTATCAATGGAGAAAAGATTGAAGTTGTCAAGGACTTCATGCTTCTTGGATCAACTATCAACACTCATGGAAGCAGCAGTCAAGAGATCAGATGACATATTGCATTAGGCAAATCTGTTGCACAAGACCTTTTTAAAGTGTTAAAGAGCAAAGATGTCAGCTTGAGGACTAAGGTGTGCCAGACCCAAGCCATGGGTCACGCATAATAACCTGACATTTGCATGTCAAAGCTGGACAATGAATAAGAAACACCGTAGAAGAATTGATGCTTTTGAGTTATGGTGTTGGAGGAGAATATTGAAAGTGCCATGGGCTGCCAAAAGATCAAACAATTCTGTGTTGGAAGAAGTGCAGCCTGAATCCTTGTTGGAGGCCAGCATGGCCAAACTTCGTCTCTTATACTTCAGACATATTGCCAGGAGGGACTAGTCTCTGGAGAAGGATATCACGTTTGGTAAGGTGGAGGGTCAGAGTAAAAAGAGGAAGACCTCCAGTGAGATAGATTGGTCAAGTGGCATCATCAATGGGCTCAAGTGTGGCAACAATTGTGAGGTTGGCCCAGGATAGGGCAGTGTTTTGTTCTGTTGTGCATAGGGTCACTATGAGTCGGTACCAACTCGATGGCATCTAACAGCAATAACAACAGCATAACTGAAAACACACAAACCGGAGACAAAATAGAAGATTGGGATCTCCTAAAAATTTGCTACTTATATGCATCAAAGGATTTGATCCAAAGAGTAAAAAGAAAACTCACAGACCATGGAAATGTGTTTGGTAATGCTGTATCAGAAAAAGGAGTACTCTCCTAAATTTATAGAACACTCCAACACCTCAACAAGAGGAAGACAAATAATCCAATTAAGAAATGGGTAGAGGACATAAACAGGCATTTCACCAAAGAAGACATTCAAGCTGCCAACAATCATATAAAGAAATGCTCATGGCTATTAGCCATTAGAGAGATGAAAATGAAAACAACAATGAGCTACCATATTACTCAAACATTAATAGTTAAGTGAAACAAAATAACAACAGAAAACAACAAATGCTAGTAAGGGTGTAGAGAGAATGGGACCTTCCTAAACTTTTGGGGGACTGTAAAATGGTGTAACCATGGTAGAAAACAGTATGATATTTTTTCAAAAAGTTGGAAATAGAAATATTGTATGACTTAGTGATTATCCTACTTGGTATAGGTCCTCAATAAGTAAAAGCTTGGACTCATCTAGATATATGCACACTCAAGTTCCTTGCAGTACTATTCACAATAATTAAAAAAGAAAAGAAAAAGATAAAAACAGCTTAAGTGCCCATCAACAGAAGAATGGTTAAACTAATTTTGGTACAAACACACAATGAAATACAAAGCAACATTAAACAAGGATGAATCTGCAAAACACCTCAAAACATGGATGAACCTAGAGTACATTATGCTAAGTGAAATTTGTCAATCACAAAATAACAAATATTTTGTGAGATCTCTGCTGTAAAAAGTTAAGAAAACATTTTCTTGCTAAGTGAAATATTCTATGGTGGTTACTAAGGGGGTGAGAGGTGGCAGAGAAGAAAATTATTCACAGGCTAGAGGGGCAACACATGTTTACACGGGTGATGGGGCCAGCAATATACAAGAAGGATGTTTGCACAGGAAAGATGAAGGTTGGAGGAAACACAGGGAAGAGTGCAAGACTTAAAGGAAATAGAGGTAAATATTGTTAACTGATGGTATGTGGAAGGGACTGCAATCATTGTAATGAAGCATGTTTTGCTGAATGTAACTGATGATCTGCTCTGTAAACTTTAACTCAATTAATATTTTTAAAGTTTTTTAAAAATGGGGGATGGTGACCTGGGGAACTCCTGGGCCCAGAGTCAGCGGCGTGGCCACAGAGGACTAGAGTGGAGAGTGAAGCTACCAGCTGATAGGAAGAGAGGGCATACACACAAGAACACCCACACTTGCAGATGGTACCCACGTGACCTGGTCCCGATGAATGGATGATCAGAACTCAACCAGGAGAAGAAAGGAGGTGGGGGGGAAGAGTGATCTGAGACAATTTGATGAACTTGATCTATACTATGGATGCAGTAACCCAAAAGAGGGAACAAACCCTCACAGCAAGAAACATTCCCACCCCCTCCACACACAGAGTAGACAGACATGGGCAACTTGGACATTGGATACACAAATGTGGGGGAGGGACCACAAAGGCAAGAAGTAACTGACTTACAAGCTTCCAAGAGGGAACCTAGAGCTAGCAGGCATGGAGGAAGGCAGAATCTCCAGTGAGTACTATCCAATCTGTCTAGGCGGAGCTGATGAAATGAAATGCAGAAGGGTCACTTGTGATACAATAGTGAATGATTGTTATCAGGACTGATTGTGAGCGTTGGAAATGTAAAGGTAGACATTTGGTAGCAATGAAAGGAGTTATTAACTCTCCAGTCTAGGAGCAGAGGTCTCTGGGACCATCAACGGAAAAGAGCTGAGAGCGGGACCCTACCCAGAGAAGCAGCGAGGCCTGAGATGGAGGCAGAGACGCGACGTAGAGTGATGAAGCAGATGGGGACTTTGGATCCAGAGAAGGAGAGGGACTGGGTCCTGAAGAATAGGGGTGGGGGGAGTATAAGGGGCGGTTTTATAGGTTATACCCTTTGGTCGGTTGATGATGCATGGAGGGGATTGGAACCATGGCAATGAAATGATACACGGTGGAATAAATGTAAAACTAAAGTTCTCTCATGTAAAATATCATATAATTCACAATAAAACATGGAAAAATGGGGGATGGTATAGACATGAAGTGGCTGACTTACAAGCTATCATGGCTGCACATAATTAAAATGATATGGGGAAAGTTAATGCATCATGTATGAAATTAACAATAACTAGATCAACGAGGGGGTGGCCTGTGGTGTAGTGAATTATCTCATTTCTTTTCTAACCATAGACTGTAACTCCCACCAATATTACTGACCTGGTGGGCCTGAGTAAGACAAAGTAGAAGAAGATACTGACAGGATGACATAATTCAGCTGTAGATGTTAGCAAACTTATTTATAACGGTAAAAATTTGAAACTCTGGCATTGGTTTAAAATGTTATCTCATAAGTAGGATAGGGGGATCTCTGTAACTTCAAAGAGCCAGGAATGGAGTGTATTCTTTGGAACTTGAGGTCCTGCACATTTAACCTCCTTGATCCAGGGACAGAAAGTTAAGACACCAGAGGAAAGGCAAAGGATCAGAATAAAAAGAGACAAGAATCAGAGTGCAAGATAGAGCAGTGGGCTTCACAGCTCATAGAGCAAGTGCAGCTGAATGATTTTGAGCAGGAAGCTTTCTTGTAGAGTGAGGTGTCACCAGGCACTTATTGGGAGAGCTAGATTTGCTGATACACAGAGCTAGAACTGAGAGCTGAGAGCTTCTAGACTTAAGCTTATAATGGTGTGTCCTAAGGACATTTATTATCAGGTGACTAGAATAACTGTGCCAAGAACATGTTCTGATCTTGTATTGTAACCTACTAACTTTCCTAATAAATGCCAGAACTGTGAGTATTGTCTCAGAGTTAAAAGTGTCCATTGCAACCAATTATTAAACCCAGCTGAATAGTGTGGGTTGTGAGAGGAATGGCTGGTGCCACATACCACATATTTTTTTTTTCACTATCCTCTCCCACACATAGAAATCAACTAATAAAGAGAGTGGTGCTTAATGACAGAGTAGGCAGAAAGGCCATGCAGACTCTAGTCAGTGAAAGCACAGAAAACTGAGTGAAGCAGATTCATAGGACCATCCCAGAACTGTGAACTTCAGATAAAGTGAAAAATAAGTCATTTGAGTGCTTACCAGAAGTAAGATTTAGAACAGGAGCAAGAAAAGAAGTAACATCTGTGGCCTTACAGCCAAACTATAATTGCACCCTGTAAAACCCTAGCAATAGGACAAGAGCCAATAACAACTGCCCTACACCCAAGCAGCATCTATAACCAACACCTGCTAAAAACACTCCAAAGTGAGCTGTATGAGCAGTGACCAGAGAATCCCATCTCCTGATCACACCTACCAGGAGGCAATTGGAGTGTGCTAAAGAATACCATCAGCAGAGATAAATAGTGGTAAAACTCAACCTTGGAACAACACAGGCATAGTCTGAATGGGTAAAAGGAGAAATAATGTTAAGGTGCTTGACTGTCTCATTAGTTTCCCTCACTTATTATTGTAAAATAGACACTTTAGTGGGATAGAAAGGAATATCAGGAAATATGATTAAAGAAATCTTGTAAGCCCATCTTCAGCCTATAACTGATTGGAATACCTAAAAGCGGTTCTAGAACTTGCCCAGTGAAATAAGCTTCTTGTGAAGCCTATGTAGAGAATAGGGCCTTAGTTGAAATCTTGAGCCCCATCCAGATCCTTCTGAGGTGGAACATTCCCACTTGAAATGATATGCAGACAAACCTGTAGTGGCCAGAGGAACAGAAAAATACTTCTTGAAAGAAAGACCAGTAGGGAGGAAAAAATGCAGACTGTTTGGCTATTACAAGAACAAGCAAGCTGTTGGCCTGACATCCATCAAGGCAAGCAATCACGTCCCTTCAGGACAAACTCCTTCCAAGATTGAAACTCAAAGGGAACACATGAGCAGGCTTGTAAGTTCACTGGTGACTGCATTGGTCTACTTGTGAGTGGGACTAGGGGAAAAGCAGTAATGAAGACGTGGGCTGAGTTCAACTATGTTCCATAGATGCCTATTAACCTTGAGATGAGAGAGAGAAGAGGAAGTTTTGGTTGGTACAATGTTTGGGGAGACATGGCAACACCTGAACCCACTGGCATTGACCCATAGTGACTTTTTACACAGCAGAACAAAACACTGCCCAATCCTGGGCCAACCTCACTACTGTTGCCACGCTTGAGTCCATCGATGTTGCCACTTGGCCAATCCATCTCGTTGAGGGTCTTCCTCTTTTTCTCTAACCCTCCACCTTACCTAACATGATATCCTTCTCCAACAACTTGTCCCTCCTGATAATAGGTCTGAAGTATGAGAGATGAAGTTTGGCCATTTTGGTCCCCAAGAAGCACTCTGGCTGCTTTTCTTGCAAAATGGATCTTTTGGTTCTTTTGGCAGCCCATGGCACTTTTAACATTCTCTTGCAACAGCATAACTCAAAAGCATCGATTCTTCTAAGGTCTTCCTTATTCACTGTGCAGCTTTCGCATGCATATGAGGTGACTGAAAATACCATGCTTGGGTCAGATGCACCTTAGTCCTCAAGCTGACATCTTTGCTCTTCAACACTTTAAAAAAGGTCTTGTGAAGCAGATTTGCTGAATGCAATACATCATTTGATCTCTTGACTGCTGCTTTCCTGAGTGTTGATAGTTGATCCAAGAAGAATGAAGTCCCTGACACCTTCAATCTTTTATCCTTTGATAAGAATGTTGTTTATTGGTCCAGTGATGAGGATTTTTGTTTTCTTGACATTGAGATGTAAATCAATACCGAAGGCTGTGCTCTTTGATCTTCATCAGTAAATGTTTTAGGTCCTCTTCACTTTCAGCAAATAAGGTTGTATTGTCTGCATATCATAGGTTGTTAATGAGTCTTCCTCCAATCCTGATGCCTCATTTTGCTTCATATAACCCAGCTTCTCGGATTATTTGCTCAGCATACAGGTTGAATAAGTATGGTGAAAGAACACAACCTTGTTGTACACCTTTCTTAATGTTAAAGCATTCAGTGTTTCCATGTTCTGTTTGAACAACTGCCTCTATGTCCAGAAAGAATATCAAAGAATATCAGAAAGATGTTTACCTGTGCTTTATTGACTACACAAAGGCTTTTGATTGTGTGGATCATGACAAGCTAAGGACAACATTGCAAAATAGAGTATTACAGAAAACTTAATTGTGCTCATGAGGAATCTGTACCTGGACCAATAGCTAGTTGTCTGAAAAGAATATGTCGTTGTTGTTGTTGCCAGGAACCATCGAGTCAGAACCGACTCACAGTGACACCATGCACAGCAGAACGAAACAATGTCCAATCCTGAGCCAACCTCATTACCACTGCCACACTTGAGTCCATCAATGATGCCACCTGGCTAATCCATCTCGTTAGGGGTCTTCCTCTTTTTCTCTGACCTCCACCTTACCCAGCATGACATCCTTCTCCAGCGACTGTTTCCTCCAGACAATATGTCCAAAGTATGAGTGATGAAGCTTAGCAATCTTGGCCTCCAAGGAGCACTCTGGCTGCATTTCTACAAAACAGATCTACTGGTTCTTTTGGCAGTCCATGGCACTTTCAGTATTCTCCTCCAACACCACAACTCAAAGGCATCAATTCTTCTACGATCTTCCTTATTC
>NW_006408590.1:3049072-3054640 GCF_000296735.1 Chrysochloris asiatica | reverse complement strand
CTGCATCATTCAATAATTTGCCCAGAGAATCTTTCAATAACGAAAGTCGAGGCTTGAATTTTTTCTTCAGTTCTCCCAGCTTGGGAAATGCTGACCGTGTTCTTCCCTTTTGGTTTTCTAACTCTTTGCATATTTTATTATAGTATTTGCTTTTATCTTCTCGAGCTGATCTTTGAAATTTTTCTGTTCAGCTCTTGGACCTCTTCAATTCTTCAAACACTGAATTTTTTTTTTTTTAAATAGCTGTAGGGGATGAAGTAGGAGTAATGAGGTAAAGTTATTATTTTTAGTGCAATATGAAGGAGTACTTTCTAATAGACCTTATAATGAAATGTGTTACTATGGAAGCTAAAGAGATTTCTGATAGAGAAGAATCAAGTTCAAGCTACATAGTCATGTGATTGGGTTGTTATTCAAAGAATGAAATATTCATATAAAAAGAAAACAAGAAAAGCTTTCAACTCTAAGAATATTCATTGTATGGAAAACAACATATCTCATTTTACTTCACCTGTACTCCACAGCCTGCAAGGCTATTGGAAGTAAATCACCAGGCAGGGCTTTGGAGATACCTCTGGGTGAGTGAAAACTGCCAACCTTGTGACTAATAGCAGAATATTTAACTTTAGAATCTATCCAGAGACTGCACAGTAACTGAAGAACTAATATTTATTGAATATTTTCTGTAAGAATTAGAACAAGCACTTGAGATGTACAGTATAAGTATATTCCACAATAACCCTATGAAATTGATTATATTATTACTCCATTTTACCAGTGACACAAGAGAAGCATAGAGAAGATAAGAAATTGCCCAAGGACACACAGTAAGCATGTGGAAGAAAGGTATGAATCAAGCACCGTCTGACTCCAGAGTCTGTATTCTTAATCACCACTGAGAGAATTCTTATTCTGTGTTTATAAGAATGTACACCATATTTGAGATCATAATGATTGACATTTTTGACATGTTTTTGTAATTAGGGTACTTGTTTGTTTTGTTTTGTGATGTGTGTATATATGTGTGCATGCTTATGTGTATTTAATTAGTAAGGTAAATACAGATATTTAATAAGAAATATGATTTAGAACATTAATATTTTTTATAATTTTAGTTCCTGAGATATAGATTTTATATTTATTTAGTTAACTTAACAAAAACACCTGAGTTTTCTAAAACCCAAACATGGCAATATTGTTAGAATTAGACAAGATTAGAAAAGATCTTTCTCTCTCTCCCTCTCTTGGTTCCTTCCCTCCCTCTATGTTAATAAACTCATATTTTCTCAAGTGAATATTCTATGCCAGGCACATTGCAAATGGGATCCATTTCTTTCAAACACTTCAATAAAGTAGTACACTATTATGAACATTTTTTCGATGAGAAACAGATTCAGAAATGTTAGCCCAAAGACAAATAACTTGATTTGAACCTAAGTCTCTCTAGAGTCAAAGTCTGTGCTTTTAACTACCCAAGAGCATCATCATTAAACTAATTAGATAACATCTTTCCCCTACCAGTCCTTCTAAAAAATGTCCTCGGTAGCCTATTCTAATATAAATAATCCTTACAGTAATAAATGTCTCTTTTATTTTAGTTAATTTTTTCACATTATAATATAAATTATAATCTCTTCTCTGACTTTAGTGGAAACAAAAATTTGAGTTTTTCCTGTCTGTCTTTCATGAATGTAACTGTAATCTTTCATATGTACATTATTAATAAAAGCTAATTTGTTAGCAACACAATCAACCAACTTGATATCATAGATGTGGACAGAGCATTCAACCCAACAACAGCACAATACACATTCTTTTCCAGTGCACATGAAACATTCTCCAGAATTGACCATGTGTTAGGCCACACACACAAAAAAATCTCCATAAATTTACAAACATTAAAATACTACAAAGCATCTTTTCAGACCACAATGCTATAAAACTAGAAATCAACAATAGAAAGCCCAAAGAAATGAAGTAGAATATATGGAAACTGAATAACATCCTGCTGAAAAGTGACTGGGTAGTAGAAGAAATTAAACATGAATTCACAAAGTTCATAGGAAAAAAATTATAAGAATAAAAAAAAACAACATACCAAAATCTTTGGGAAATGGTGAAAGTGGTGCCAAGAGGACGATTTATTGCAATAAATGCACACATCCAAAAAGAAGAAAGAGCCAAAATTAACACAGCATCTACAACAATTAGAAGCAGACCAACAAACAAAAAGAAAAAAAATAATAAAGATTAGAGCAGAAATAAATGAGACAGAAAACAGAAAAACTACTGAAAGAATCAACAGGACAAGAAGCTGGTTCTTTAAAAGGATTAATAAAATTGACAAACTATTGGCAAAACTAACAAAAGAGAAGAGGGAGAGGACACAAATAACACACATTAGAAACCACAAGGGTGATGTCAAAATGGAACCAAAGAAAATAAACATAATAATAACAGAATATTATGAAGAGTTGTACTCCAACAAATATGAAAACTTAGAAGAGATGGATACATTTTTAGAAAAACACTACCTACCTAAACTTATACAGAGTGAAATAGAAAACTTGAACAGACCGATAACAAAAGAAGAAATTGATTAAAACTCCCAACCAAAAGAAGTACAGGTCCAGATGACTTCAATGGTGAGTTTTACCAAACGTTCAGGGAAGAGCTCTCATGAATTCTACTCAAATTATTCCATAATATAGAAGATGATGGAACATCCCCTAATATATTTTATGAAGTAAGCATAATCCTCATACCAAAACCAGAGAAGGACATTGCTAAGAAAGAAAATTATAGACTGATATCCCTCATGAACATAGATGAAAAAATTCTTGACAAAATCCTAGCCAACAAAATCCAGCAGCACAACAAAAAATAATACATCATGACCAAGTGGGATTTATATCAGGGATGCAAGGATGGTTCAATTTTAGAAAAACAATCAACGTAATCAACATACAAATAAGAAAAAGGAAAAGAACCATATGAACATATGGATAGATGCAGAAAAGGTATTTGGCAAAAATCCAACATCCATTCCTGATAAAAACACTCAACAAAGTAGAAATTGAAGGGGAATTCCTCAACGTAATTAAGAGCCTATATACAAAACCAACAGTCTACATTAATCTCAATGGAAAGAAAATGAAAGCATTCCCTTTGCAAACACTAACCAGACAAGGAAGCCCTTTGTTACTACTCCTATTCAATATTGTGTTGGAAGTCTTAGCCAGAGCTATAAGGCAAGATTGGAAAATTAAAAGCCAAGAGGAAATAAAAATTGGCCAAGAGGAAATAAAATTGGCCAACTGGAAATAAAAATCTCTATTTGCAGATGACATGATCCTATACATAGAAGACCCCAGAGACTCAGTAAATAAACTACTGGACCTCATTGGAAGATTCAGCAAAGTGGCAGGGAATAAGATCAACATATTATAACTAGTTGGATCCCTCTATACTAATAATGACAGTGCTGAAAAGACATTAGGGATGAAATATCTAGGAATAACTGTAATCAGAGAAACAAAGGACTTATACAAAGAAAACTACAGAACACTACTACAAGAAACCACAAAAGGCTTACAAAAACAGAAGAATATACCATCCTCCTGGATAGGAAGACTTAACTTTGTGAAAATGTCAATACAGCCCAAAGCAATATACACATATAATGCAATAACCCCAATCCAGAATCCAATGACATTCTTCAAAGAGATGGGAAAAATAATTATAAACTTCATATGGAAAGGAAAAGAGACCCAGGATAAGCAAAGCACTGCTTAAGAAGAATAAAGTTGGAAGCATCTCACTGACTGATTTAAAAATTTGTTATATGGCTACAGTGGTCAAACTAGCTTGGTACTGATACAATGAAAGATACATAGATCAATGGAACAGAATTGAGAATCCAGAAATTAAGCCATCCATATAGAGCCAACTGATTTTCGACAAAGGGCCTAACTATATTGCATGGGAGGAGATAGTCTCTTCATGAGATGGTGCTGGCAGAACTGGAAATCGATATGAAAAAGATTAAAACAAGACCTTTACCTCATGCCATTACAAAAACCAACTCAGCATGGATTAAAGACCTAAATGTGAATCCCAGAATTATGAAGGCCATCAATGAAAAAATAGGGACAAATGTGAGGGCTCTAATACAGAGCACATACAGACTTCCAAATTGTAAAAATTACACAAACAAAAGAAGACAAAATAGATGATTGGGACATACTAAAAATTAAAAACTTATGTGCATCAAAAGACTTCACCAAAAGAGTAAAAAGGGAGCCCACAGAATGGAAAACATCTTTTTCAACAATACATCAGACAAGGGAGTAATCTCTAAAATATATAGGAAACGACAACACCTCTAAAAGAAAAAGACAAATAACCTAATTTAAAAATGGATATGGGACATGAACAGACACTTCACCAAGGAAAAGATTCAGGAAGCTAACAAACATATGAAGAAATATTCACTATCACTAGCAATGTGATGCAAATAAAAACAATGAGATATCATCTCACACCAGCAATAACAGCAAAGTTAAAACAACAACAACAACAACAACAAAAAAAAAGATGACAATTAATGCTGGTCAGGCTGTAGAGAGACTGGGACTCTCCAACATTGCTGGTGGGCTTGCAAAATGGTCAAACCACTCCGGAAAAACAGTATGGCACTTCCTCAGAAAGTTGGAAATAGAAATATCTTATGATCCAGCAATCCCTCTAGTTGGCATTAATCTACAAGAAATATGAGCCACATCATTAGTAGATATATGCACACCAATGTTCATAGCAGCACTATTTACAATAGCAAAAAGATTGAGACATCCTAAGTGCCCATCAATGGAAGAATTGATAAACAAACTTTGGTATATACACACAATGAAATATTATGCTACCTTGAAGAATAATAAGGAAGCTGCAAGCCACTGCATAACATGGATAAACCTTGAGGACATTATGCTCACTTAACTTAGTCAGTCACAAACTACTATATACTGCATAGGACCATTATTGTAAAAGCTTAAGACAAAATATCCACACTAAAAGGGGAAAAAAAAATTAAATAAAGGCAAATTCTTTGTTGGTTACCAGAGTGTAGGGGGTGGAGTGAGGGGAGGGAGGGGAAGGTGGAGCACAGGGTAGGGAATAGACACACGATAGTTTGGGTTTTGAGGGGGTATTACACAAGAAAGGGGAGGGGAATGAAAGAACAAGGTGGATTGGAGAACATTTAGGCAGGTTTGCATGGGCTAAATGGGACAAGGTAAATAGTGATGTATGCTCAACCTTGGAACAACAGGGCTCTGGGATATAGGGATTAAGGTTTGCTTTGAATGGGTAAAACAGGGGATGCTTGACTGTCTTCTGACTATTGTAAAATAGACACTTGAGGGGGAGAGAAAGGAAAAGCCAGAAACATCACTATAGAAATCTTTGTAAGCCCACCTTCAGCCTAAAACTGATTGGAATACTTAAAATACAGCTAGAACTTTCCCAGTGAAAAAGCCTTTATATTGCCTAAGACCGTAGGTGGAATCCTGA
>NW_006408590.1:3043591-3048787 GCF_000296735.1 Chrysochloris asiatica | reverse complement strand
TCAAAGGGAATACACAAGCAGGCATATAATCTTGCTGGTGACCAGGTTAGTCTACCGATAAGGAGGAGTGGGGGGAAAACAGCAATGAAGCTGTGAGCTAAATCAGACCACATATGATAGACTTCTGTTACCTGGATTGCAATCTGGGTGGCCAGTAGTATAGTGATACCTGGGGACTCCTGAGCCCATGGACAGGGACATAGTCACAGAGGACTACCGTGGAGAGTAAAATATCTAGATGATGTGAAGTAAGGGAGATGCACATGAATGCCCATATTCACATATAATACCCATTTGACCTAGCTTCAATGTCTGGATGATCAGAACTTGACTAGAGGAAGTAAGAAGAAGAAAGAGTATAATCCTCTATAATTTGATAAAACTGACCTATACTTATGGATGTACTAGCTTAAAAGAGGGAACAAATCTTTACAGCAAGGATCATTCCCACCCTCTCTGTACACAGGGATGACAAAGATAGGCAACTAAGACATTGGCTACCCAAAATGGGGGAGGGAGGCAACAAAAACATGAAGTGACTGGCTTACAAGTTTTAAAGATGGAGTTTAGTTTCAGAGGGCACGGGGGAAGGTAAAATCTCCACTGAGTGTTTTCCAACCTGTCTAGATGGGACTGGTAAGCGGAGATGGGGATAAGACTCATGTAGTTCAATAGTGAATAATTGCTATCAGGACTTATTGTGAACATTGCACACGTAAAGGTAGATGTTTTGTAACAGAAGGAAGGGAGTGGTTGATTTTGCAGTCCAGGAGCGGAGTACTCTGGGATCATCATGGAAGAAGAGCGGAGTGCGGAATCCTATCCAGAGAAGCAGCAACACCAGAGATGGAGAAAGAGACGATGACATGCAAAGACGGAATGCCTGGGGACTCTAGACTCAAGGAGGGAGAGGGGCTGTGTGCTGGTGGCCATGGGGCATGCTTGCAGGGTATACCCTTTGGTTGTTTGAATGGTTATATATTCCTATTGCTTCGTTGTATATCCAAAAACAAAAAAACAAAAACCAGAGGAATTGGAAGCAAATGCTGTTGAATAATGACTAATGGAGGGGATTGAAATAATTGCAATGAAACAAAATATGATAGGATGAATGTAAAGCTGATACTCTCCCATGTAAACTATCACTCATTAAAAAATTATTTTATAAAAACCTAATATGGCACTAGATTCGTGGAAGAAATATGGGACTCAGTGAAGCTGACTGTTATTGGGTAAATCTAGGTTAAAATTTCATCCCCATAATTTTCTATTTCTGTGACTTTATGTAAGGTATGTAATTACTCTTAAACCTCATCTATTCTACCTACAAAATAGGCTACCTGACAACTCAATGAGACAATGAAACATGATAAGCATGGTGTTATGATACAAATGGCTAGTAGGCTCTGTGCTTTATACACATTGTTGTTGTTGTTGAATGTCTTCCAGTCAGTTTCAATTCATAACGACCCTGTATAAGGTTTACAAGGAGTAGCTAATGGTGAGTCTGAAATGTTGACATGATAATTCAAACCAACCTTGTGGTTACAGTGTTTTATCCTAGAGTGCTATCAAGACTCCTTTTAGCTCATATAAATGTCACAATTGCTCTATGAAATAGTTCATGATTGCCATTTTACAAATGAGGAAATGGAAGCACTGAGAAATTAAACAACTTGCATATTTCCAAGCTAGCAAGTAGCTTGGATTGAAAGCTAGGCGGCATGCCTCTAGAGTCCATGCTTTTAATCATAGTCTTAGGTAGATCAATATATGTAGGCTATTTTTATCGATGATAATTAAAGAATTCAAAATATGCAGATCCTATGATAGTCTTCCTACAAAAATTTGATGAACTTACTTTAATACCTGGAAAATATAAATGCCTTACCTGTAATATAAAGAGCTCTGGTAATATAGTGCATATGAGTCAGGCTGCTAATTTCAAGGTCAGCAGTTTGAAACTACCAGTGGTTCCTCACCAGAAGGATGAGACTTTCTGCTTCTGTAAAGATTTACAGCCTCCAAAACACTATACAGGGTCACTATTAGTCAGAACCAACTCCACAGCATATAAACACCACCACCATCATCTTAATATAAAAGTAATTGAGTACATATATCTAAGAAAAAGTTCAGACTTAATGCAAGCTAAAAAATAAAGCATTAAAACGCCTTAGGTAAAGTAATGCAACTATATGAAACAGTAAATTTTTATTTTATATTCTGGTCCACTGAGAAATTAAAAATAATATTGATGATAATAAGAATAGCTAACAATTATAAGCAATCTCATCTTTGGTGACACTGTAGGATAAGAATTGGGCTGCTAACCAAAGGTTCGCAGTTTGAGCCCACCAGTTGCTCCATGGGCGAAAGATGAGGCTTTCTGCTCCCATGAAGATTTACAGCCCCAGAAATCCTATGTTTTTGTTGTTGTTAGGTGCCACTGAATTGGTACCAACTCACAGCAACCATATACACAACAGAATAAAACATTGCCCAGTCCTGGGCCAACTTCACAATCATTGCTACTCTTGACTCCATCACTGACGTCACTGTGCCAATCCATCTCATTGGTGATCTTCCTCTATTCCCCGACCCTCCACTTTACTAAACATGATATCATTCTCCAGTGACTAGTCCCTCCTGATAATATGTCCAGAGTGTGAGAGATGAAGTCTGACCATCCTGGCCTACAAGGATCACTCTGGCTGTACTTCTTCCAACCAGCCCTATTTGTTCTTTTGAAAGTCCATGGCAGTTTCAATATTCTCCTCCAACACCATAAGTCAAATGAATCAATTCTTCTGTGGTCTTCCTTATTCACTGTGCAACTTTCTTATATATATGATGTTATTGAAAATGCTATGGCTTAGGTTAGTTCTCAAATTGACATCTTTGCTCATCATCACTGTAAAGAGGTCTTGTGTAGAAAACTTGCCTAAAGCAATACATTGTTTAATTTCTTTACTACTGCTTTTATAAATGTTGATGGTTGAAGCAAGTAAAATTAACTCTTTGATAACGTCAATCTCTTTTTCCATTATGTGAATGGTGTTTATTGGTCTAGTGGTGAGGATCTTTGTTTTCTTTAAGTTGAGATGCAAGTCATACTGACAGCTGTGGTCTTTGATCTTTGTCAGTATTTTAAGTCCTCTTGGTTTTCAGCAGGCAAGGTTGTATCATCTGTGGTTGTTAATGAGTCAACCTCCAATTCTGATGCCACATTTTCCTTCGTATAATCCTGTTTCTTGGAATATTTGCACAGCATATAGGTTGAATAAGTATGGTGAAAGAATACAACCCTGGCACATATCTTTCCTAATTTTAAACCATTTGGTGTTCCCTTGTTCTGTTTGAACAGCTATTTCTTGGTCAATGTACAGTTTCCTCTTGAGCACAATTAAGTTTTCTGGAATACTCATACTTTGCAATGTTGTTCATAGCTTGTCATGATCCACACAATCAAAAGCTTTTGCATAGCCAGTAAAGCACAGGTAAATGTCTTTCTGGCATTCTCTGCTTTAAGCCAACATCTATCTGACATCAGCAATGCTATCCCTTGCTCCATGTCCTCTTCTGAATATGGCTTGAACCTTTGGATGTTCTCTGTCAAAGTACGGTTGCAGTCATTTCTGCATTATCTTTAGTAAAACTTCAATCTCACGAGATATCAATGATATTGTCTGATGTTTCTGTAGTCTGTTGGGTAACCTCTCTTTGGAATGGGCACAAATACAAATCTCTTACAGTCAGTTGGCCATGTAGTTGTCTTCCAAATTTCTTGGCATATATGAGTGAGTGCCTCCAGTATCACATTAATTTGTTGAAAGATTTTAATTTTTATTCCACCTGTTCCCAGCGCCTTGTTCTTTGCCAATGTCTTCAATGCACCTTGGACTTCTTCCTTCAAGATTGTTGGCTCTTGATCATATGCTACATTTTGAAATGGTTGAACATCAACCATTTCTTTTTGGTACACTGTCTCTGTGTATTCCTTCCATCTTCTTTAGATGCTTTTTGCACCATTCAATATTTTGCCCATAGAATCCTTCAATACTAAAATATGAGGTTTGAATTTTTTCTTCAGTTCCTTCAGTTTGAGAAATGCTAAGCATGTTCTTCCCTTTTGGTTTTCCAATTCCAGGTTTTTGCACATTTTGTTATAATTTTTGACTTTGTCTTCTTGAGCTGACCTTTGAAATCTTCTGTGCAGCTCTTGTACCTCCTCACTTCTTCCACTGGCTTTCAAATCTCTACACTGAAGAGGAAGTTTCAGAGTCTCTTCTGACATCTATTTTGTTCTTTCCCTCCTTTCTTGTCTTCTTAATGACTTTTTGCTTTCTTCCTGTATGATGTTCTTGATGTCATTCCACAACTCTTCTGGTCTTTGTTCCTTAGTGTCTAACACATTAAATCAGTTCTTCAGATGATCTCTAAGTTCAGCTGAAGTATAGTCAAGGTCATATTTTGGCTCTCGTGGATGTGTTTTAATTTTCTTCAGCTTCAGCCTGAATTTTCTATGAGCAATTGATGGTCTGTTCCACAGTCTGCCCCTGACCTTGTTATGGTTGATGAGATGGAGCTTTTCCACTGTCTCCACATATGTAGTCAATTTGATCTCTGTGATTTTTGTCTTGTAAGAAACCCTATACAGGGACACGGATTAGGAATGGATTGAAGTGCACACAACAATAACTCTTTTAAGTAACTGAGATAATCTATTTGTTGGCTCTCATAGAACACTTCCTTGCATCTTTGTAATAGTGATTACAATTATGTTTTATGAAAAATGCAATTTTGGTAACTTGTTTATATTTCTTGACTAAATATCAAGCAAAAGGCCAGGCATACCTGTTGTGTTCACCATGGCATTTACAGAGCTCATCTCAAAATTGACTAATAATAAATATTCAAATTTTTTCTTAATTAAAAAATTAATTTCTATAGGAATGTCCTACAACTCCGTTTAAGCAACTTTCCCCCTCAAACTAGTGCTAATTTGTTTTTCTTTTCCTCCACTGGTTTATATTATAGTGTAAAAAACAAAAACAAATAAGTTCATTGCTATTGAGTCTGTCTGTCTTGCTGTGGTGTTTTGAGTTGCTGTGATTCTGAGGGCTATGCCACCGGTGTTTTAAATAACCAGCAGGGTCACCCATGGTGGACAGGTTTCAGATGAGCTACAAAACA
>NW_006408590.1:3038880-3040595 GCF_000296735.1 Chrysochloris asiatica | reverse complement strand
GAGATGGATCAGCCAGGTGGCATCATTGATGGACTCAAGTGTGGTAGCGGTAGTGAGGTTGGCCCAGGATCGAATATTGTTTCGGTGTGCTGTGCATGGGGTCGCTATGAGTCAGTTCCTACTCGATGGCACCTGACAACAACAACAATTGAGTTGATTATTATTCATAAAGACTCTATAGGTCAGAATAGACATGCCCCATGTTATAAGTCAACATAGAACTGCCCTGTAGGATTTCCAAGGTTATGATTTTTACAGATGCAGACTGCAATATCTTTCTCCCATATTCCTGGTGGGATCAAATTGCCAAGTACTTACTCACTACACTTCCAGGGCATATATACTAAACCAGTTGCTGTGGTATTGATTCATAGTGATCACATGTGTGTCAGAGTAGGCCTGTGCTCATGGGATTTTCAATAGGTGTGTTTTGGAGTAAATTGCTAGGTCTTTCTTCCATGATGCCTTCCAACACTTTGGCTAACAGTTGAATTTATTAATTATTTTCATTCCCCTGGGACTCTCATTTGCTTGTATATATGGAGTATATATACAAGTAATATATATATGGAGCTCTGGTGGCGTAGTGGCTACGAACCAGGCTGCAAACCACAAGCTCAACAGTTCGAAACTACGAGTTGTTCCGTGGGAGAAAGATGAGGCTTTCTGCTCCCATAAAGATTTACAGCCTTGGAAACCCTGTACAATGTCACTATGAGTCAGAACCGACTCCACGGCACATAGCCACCACCACCACATGTCTATTTATATTTATTTCTTCTGATTGGTCTGTTATTTTTATATTACAGATAAAGCATTTATCTTATTTTTCAGATAATAAAGGCAAGTCATTTTTCCAAGTTTCTATAGGAAAACTATAGTAATGGTGTGCAGTGGAGTCGGTCTCGACTCATAGTGACCCTGCATAGGGTTTCCGAGGCTATAAATATTTAAGGTAGTAGAAAGCCTCCTTGTTCTCCCACAGAACAGCTGGCAGTTTTGAACTGCTGACCTTGAGGTTAGCAGCCTGACTCATAATCACTATGCTTTCAGAGCTCCAGTAGATTCTACATGTTTGAAATTCTATAATCATAATTGATAAAAGCGAGCCATAGTTATTGATCTACCTAAGATATATATATATATATATTTCTCCTGGATAATTCCTTTATAATTTTTCACTTGGATTATTATAATAATAGACCAGTCACATTATTCAATATATCTATCTCACTTTCAGGGGAATTGCATTTCTAAAAGAAAAACACAATGATAAAAATTTCTGCTTAAAATTATTACTTCATTCTTAAAATTTATCATTTATCATATTGATTCCCTATCTCAGAATCAAGAACTTGTATAAGTGGTACAGAGATAGATAGAAATAGAAACGCTGTTCAAGGAGGAATCTCTGGATGTAGATCCTGGGGAGACAAGCCAGAATAGGCACCTAGGACTTCTGATAGAACAAAGATGCTGAAGGTCAAACTTTTACTCTTGAGTGAGCCATTTTTTAATAGCTTTTTCTAAGAAATGGAATTTTAAAGATGGCTAATAAATTCTATGGACTACAAGTCTGGCACTGCAGGGTCAGCACAGGTGTGCATTTCAAACTTGCCAGGTTCTCCTTGGAAATACTATACAGGTCATTATGAGTTAGAACCGACTCAATGACACTTAACAACAACAACAATAAATTCTATGAGTTTATATAT
>NW_006408590.1:3037096-3038780 GCF_000296735.1 Chrysochloris asiatica | reverse complement strand
ATATATATATATATACATATAATTCCAATACAGTTTCTATGTTCCTAGATAATTTTGTATGTGGTATTTGAAATCCGTGTCATATCATTTTCAAGTCCAGGTCAATAACTATGGCCTGTTTTTAGCAGTGATGATTGTAGAATTCCAATATATATAATCTACTGGAGCTCTGGTAGTGTAGCAGTTATGAGACAGACTGCTAACCTCAAGGTCAGAAGTTTAAAATGACCAACTGTTCTATGGGAGAATAATGAGGCTTTCTGCTCCTGTAAAGATTTACAGTCTTGGAAACTCTATATTATGATAAATTAATAGTCAAAACTATAATTTATCTGGTTTGTTTTATAGATAAAATAGATTTGTTTGAAATATTTTCAGTCCTTTTTATTCAGCCTGTTTCTGACCACTACCCAAGGAAGGCAGTTAAAATAGGCCATTGACAGAGTGTAATAATTATTTTCTCAACAATGATCTTTGGTAGGTAATAAAATGCTACTTTCCTTGTAAAGGGAAAGGGCAGCTGCCTACAAAATAACAGTGATCTTCTAAGGTGTGATCAAAAGAAAATGTATTGTTCTTAAGTATATGAGGCATGGCACTATTTCGGGACTACTGGGTGACATCAAATATAATCTTTTGAAGGTCAGCAATTTCATGATCTGTTATTAGAAATTTGAAGGAATAGTGTAATATTTTAATATGAATAATGATATAAATTATTTTGTTGATCTTTACAACTAAAATTTGCTGGGGCCAACTGCCGCATCCCATGATTGGCTATTCTCCGCTGCCCACACAGAGAGATTAAACCTGAGTAGGGGCGATGGGAGATTAGAAATAAAAGGAAGACACAAGACACAAGTGAAATAAGAAAACGTTGGATGGAGCATCTCTGATGGAGATACTTCGGTACCGACCAAGGCAGCGAGTTTATTTTATACACAGTTCAAAGGGAGGTGCTTGAGGTAGGGTAAGGAGTACAAGAACATCTTGTACTGAAGGAGCCAGCAATAAGCGGAACTTTATCAGAAAAATTGTAAGTTGTGGTAGCTAGCTGGAATACAGATTAAGACAGGTAGATCGTTGTGCAGGTTGAGCCGAAGGACATAGTTAAATACATGTGGTTACTATGTTGTTGTTGTTGTTAGGTGCCATTGAGTCAGCACTGATCACAGGGACCTTCTTCCAAAATGGATCTATTGGTTCCTTTGGCACTTTCAATATTCTCTTCCAACACCATAACTCAAAAGCATTAATTTTTCTACAGTCTTCCTTATTCATTGTCCAGCTTTCACATGCATATGAGGTTATTGAAAATACCATGACTTGGGTTAGGTGCACCTTAGTTCTCAAGCTCACATCTTTGCTCTTCAATACTTTAAAAAGGTCTTGTGCAGCAGATCTGCCTAATGCAATACATCATTTGATCTCTTGACTGCTGCTTCTGCGAGTTTTGATAGTTGATCCAAGAACAATGAAGTCTTTGACAACTTCAATCTTTTCTCCGTTGCTAAGAATGTTGTTTATTGGTCCAGTGGTGAGGATTTTTGTTTTCTTTACATTGAGATATAATCCATAATGAAGGCTGTGCTCTTTGACTGTGATCTTCATCAGTAAATGTTTTAAGTCCTCTTCACTTTCAGCAAGCAAGGTTGTATCATCTGCATATCGCAGGTTGTTAATG
>NW_006408590.1:3018114-3036814 GCF_000296735.1 Chrysochloris asiatica | reverse complement strand
ACTCACACTTTGCAATGTTGTCCATAGCTTGTCATGATCCACACAATTGAAAGCCTTTGCATAGTCAATAAAGCACAGGTAAACATCTTTCTGATATTGTCTGCTTTCAGCCAAGATCCATCAGGCATCAGCAATGATATCCCTTGTTCCACAGTGGTTACTATGAGTTGGAACCTATTTACCAACCTAATATATATATTGCATATATGTATATGGACTGAAAAGAATTGATCCATGTTCAACCATTTCAAGAGGTAGCACATGATCAAGAGCCAATGACCCTGAAGGAAGAAGTCCAATGTGTATTAAAGTCATTGGCAAAGAACAAGGCACAGGAAATAGGTAGAATACAAATTTGAATCTTTCAACAAATTGATGTGGCATTGGAAGCACTCACTTATCTAAGCCAAGAAATTTGGAAGACAACTACGTGGCCAACTGACTGGAAGAGATTCATATTTGTGACCATTCCAAAAAGAGGTGATCCAACAGACTGCAGAAATCATTGGACAATATCATTGGTATCACGTGTAAGTAAGTTTCACTAATGATAACACAAAAATGGCTGCAACCACACATTGACAGAGAACTTCCAGAGGTTCAGGCCAGATTCAGAAGAGGACATGGAACAAGGGTTATCGTTGCTGATATGAAATAGATCTTGACTAAAAGCCAAGAATACCAGAAAGAGTTTTACCTGTGCTTTATTGACTATGCAAAGGCTTTTGATTGTGTGGATCATGGCAAGCTTTGGACAACATTGTGAAGAATAAGTATCCTAGGACACTTAATTGAATTCATGAGAAATCTTTGCATGGAACCAGAGGAAGTTGTTTGAACAGAAACTCCAAATGGTTTAAAATTAGTAAAAGTGTACACCAGGGTTGTATTCTTTCACCATACTCATTCAATCCGTATGTTGTGCAAATAATCCAAGAAGCTGGATTATATGAAGAAAAATGTGGCATCAGGATTGGAGAAAGACTCATTAACAACCTGCTCTGGTAGCATAATGGTTACGAATTGGGCTGCTATCCTCAAGGTCGGCAGTTCGAAACTACCAGCGGTTCTGCGGGAGAAAGATGAGGCTTTCTGCTCCCGTAAAGATTTACAGCCTCGGAAACCCTGTACAGGGTCGCTGTGAGTCTGAACTGACTCCACAGCACATAATAACAACAACAACATATGCAGATGATATAACTTTGCTTGCTGAAAGTAAAAGGGCTTAAAATACTTACTGATGAAGAACAAAAACCACAACCTTCAGTATAGGTTACATCTCAATGTAAAGATAGCAAAAATCCTTACCACTGGACCAATAAACAACATCCATATCAATGTAGAAAAGATTGAAGATGTCAATGACTTTATTTTACTCATGGAAGCAGCAGTAAATAATCAAAAAACATATTGCATTGGGCAAATCTGCTGCACAAGAACTCTTTAAAGTGTTGAAGAACAAAGGCATCAGTTTGAGAACTAAGGTGTGCCTGATCCAAGCCATGGTATTTCAATATCCTTGCATGTATGCAAAGTTGGAGAGTGAATAGGAAGACTGTAGAAGAATTGATTCATTTGAATTATTGTGTTGGAGGAGAATATTAAAAGTACCACGGACTGCCAAAAGCGCAAACCTAATAATGATGTATGCACAACCTGGAACAACAGGGCTCTGGGATACAGGGATTGAAACATGGTTCGAATGGGGGAAAGGGGGGAAATGATGTTAAGATGTTTGGCTGTCTTTTGAATCTTGGTTTTCCTTGCATTATATTATAAAATAGACACTGGAAGGGAAGAGAAAGGAATAGTTAGAAATATTACCATAGAAAGCTTGTAAGTCTACCTTCTGCCTATAACTGTTTGTAATACCTAAAATGGTGCTACAACATGCCCAGTGAAGGACGCTTCCTACAGAGCCTCTGCATTACATAAGACTACAGGTGGAAGCCTGAATGGCATCCAGAATCTTCAGAGGTGGGGAATTTCCTCTTGAAAGGATGGGCAGACCAGCCTGGAGCAGCTAGAAAAACAGAAGATATTTCTTGAAAGAAAGACTGACAGGAAAAATACAAAATAATATAGGCAGACTGAATAATTACTACAAGAACAAGCAAGTTGCTCACTCAGGAGACATCAAGACAAGTGGTCAGGTCCCCTCAGAGTAAACTCCCTTCCAAGACTAAGGCTCAATGGGAATACATGCTCTGATTGGTGACCACGTTCGTCACCAATAAGGGGAAGTGTGGGAAAAACAGCAACAAAGCTGCTAGCCAAGCCCTACAACATTCAATAGACTCCTGTGAATGTGGGTGGAAACCTGGTTGGCCAGCAGTGTGGCAAGACCTGGGGACTCTTCCACCCAGAGTCAGTGACATAGCCACATAGGACTAGAGTGGAAAGTGAAGCATCCAGCTGATAAGAAGAGAGGACATATGCACAAGAACACCCACACTTGCAGATAATACCTAGTTGACCTGGCTTCAATGACTGGATGATTAGAGCACAACCAGAAGAAGATAGAATAAAAAAAGAGCAATCTTTTACAATTTGATGAACTTGACCTATACCTATGGGTGCAGTAGCTTAAAAGGGGAAACAAATCTTTTCAGCAAGGATCACTCCCACCATACACAGAGTAGATAGGGATGGGCAACTTGGACATTGGCTACCCAAAATGGGGGGGATACAAAGGCAAGAAGTGACTGGCTTACAAGCTTTCAAGAGGGAATCTAGATCTAGAGGGTATGGAGGAAGGTAAAATCTGCACTGAGTAGTATCCAATCTGTCTAGAAGGGGCTGATGAAAGGAAATGCAGATAAGTCTCTGTTATCAAGACTGATTGTGAGGGTTGTAAATGTAAAGGTAGACGTTTTGTAGCAAGGAGGGGAGTGATTAACTTTGCGGTCTAGGAGTGGAGGTCCCTGGGACGATGAAGGGAAAAGAGCGGAGAGCAGGACCCTATCCAGAGAAGCAGTGACGTGACAGATGGAGGCAGAGATGATGATGTGGAGAGATGGAGCGGCTGGGGACTTTAGACCCAGAGAGGAAGAGGGGCTGTGTGCTGACGACCACTGGGGGTGGGGGTGGAGGTGGGGGTTGGGGCAGAAGGGCTTGGGGGGGGGGCAGGCTTGTAGGATATACCCTTTGGTTGATGCATGGAGGGGATTATAACTATGGCAATGAAATGATATACGATAGGATGAATGTAAAACTAATGTTCGCCCATATAAACTATCACATAATTCACAATAAAACATTAAAAAAAAAAAAAGAAAAAGCAAACCTATCTGTGTTGGAAGAGATATAGCCAGAATGCTTATTGGTAGCCAGGATGGCCAGACTTGGTCTCCCATACTTTGGACATATTCTCAGGAGGGACTAATCACTGGAGAAGGAAATCATGTTTGGTAAAATGGGTGCTTGTAGAAAAAGAGGAAGATCTTCAGAGTGATAAAATATAAAATTTAATGTTTTACGGATCATAATATGCAAAGCTTAGTTTTTAATAGATATTTTTGTTGTTGTTGTTAAGTGTCATCGAGTCAGTTCCGACCCATAACGACCCTGTACAGGGTTTCTGAGGGTGTAAATCTTTACGGGAGTAGAAAGCCTCACCTTTCTCCCGCGGAGCGGCTGGTAGTTTCGAACCGCTGGCCTTAAGGTTCGCAGCCCGATTCGTAACCACTACGCTACCAAAGCTCCTTATATATTAGGGAAGTTTTTATCTTTATTTTAATGTGTGGTAAAATGCAAACTCAGACAATAGATCAGTCCGAACATCATTTAACTATAGTTTGTTTTTAAATGCAAGCCTGAAATGTATCCAAATATCACTTAATTATCAGATTTTCAAATGGTGCCTTATTGTGGGACTCCAGTGTAAAAAGGAACATCTATCACAAGCAAAAACCAGTAATAATACATTGTTTTCTAAGCCACCCTGTAGAGAGAAGCAATGATTTTTACAGCTAGCTATAATCTGTTGGTAATTTATTAATAAAAGAAAAGTTGATTTTCAGTAGTATGTGTGCCATATCTAACATTATAGCTAAACTACCAAAAAATATGTCATTTAAAAATATTTTAAGGTTTGACTGCCCGTTGCAATTTCTTGCCTGTGGTGACATGCACAGAAGTGGAGATGAAGCAAAAGTAAGAGAAATAAACCTCTGGAGGCATCTGGCTCTGGTTTATTAGGAGACATGTTATTTTATTTTGGCTTGAACTGAAAACATTAAGATCAAAAAATTTATTTTAGAAAAGTGAAAAACCTATGAAAATTGATTTTTTTTTTTATACAGCGTCACATAACCTTTTAGCCAATATCATATTTATACTTTTTGACCTCTTATCAAGGGATTCAAGTAGCATCTGCCTTTAAAGTAAGGGTCAGGACTGAGGTCTGTCTCTAAAAGAAGACTTCTCTATAAAAAGGAAAATAGAAATTCATGCTGACATTAATAAGAATTTTTTAAGGTTTAAATTTTAACAGTGGTGTAAAACACCTATTTTAACATGGGAAGACTAAGAAGGCTTATAAGAAAATTGTATATAACTAGGCAGGAAGAGACACAATTTGCCAAACATTTTATTAATTGTATGGAGTAGAATAAGGAGTGTTTTGATGAATTTCACAAGTTCTAAGTTATACACCACAAAAGTTCTGGTGGCACAGTGACTTAACTGCTAAACAACAGCTCCACAGGATGAAGATGTGGCAGTCTGGGGCAAAGAAATGGAAATGCTATGGGGTAGCAATACTCTTTCCTATAGAGTAACTCTGAGTTGAAATCAACTTGATGGCAACTGGTTAAGTTATGAATAAATGCAATTGAATCATGGTGTTAAAGAAGAGTATTATAAGTAACATCGACTGATAGAAGAACACACAAATCTGTGTTGGAAGAAGCACAGCCAGATTGCTCCTTAGAACACAGGATAGCGAGACTTCATCTTCAGACATATTATCAAGAGGAACCAGTTCCTGGAGAAGGACATCATGCTAGATAAAGGGGAGGATCAGTGAGGAAGAGGAAGACCCCAACGAGATGGATTGGCAAAGTGGAAGCAGCAATGAACTCAATGTTAACACAATAGGAATACTTATGTTTATTCTTATTTATAATAATAGAAATAATGATATTTGAGTCCTCTAGATTCTAGAGCATATATGGGAATGGCCTTAGTATATTGCTTTGGAGATGTAGTAATATAAAGTGGATCACAGTTTAAATTGCATTAAATTAAACAATTGTTTAACGAGGGATTTGGAAATAGTTACAAAAGCAAGAGTATACAAAAGCATAACATGAATGTTTCAGAGCTTACAAAGTGAATTTATTTATGTGGAGCCATATTCTCCAGGAAAGATAAGAAAATTGAAGGTTAAATGGGCAAAGTTATTTATCTAAAGTCATACAACCAGGTTATAGTAGACATTAGATCAAATCCAAGTTTCTATGTACAGGCATTATCAATCTTAAGTACTAATTCATTTGTTGCTGTGTGCTGTTGACTTGGTTCCAACTCATAGCAACCTTGCATAGGGTTTCCAAGAGCAGATAGTAGGTTTGAACTGTCAGTCTTATGTTTAGCATGGTTAGCTGTCCAGTGCTTAGCCTACAGCACCACAGTCATTTTATCACAATTGAATTTTGCTCTGTATCATATTACCCCCAAATATAGATTATGGGTTGGTTAAGAGGTTCTTTTGCTTTGAGCCATCTTGACTAGGTCTAGATCCTGTGAGATGGTCTCATTCCCATGTTGGGAAGTTGGTTGCTCTAGGAGAATTCAGTGATTGTTCATCTCTGCTAACTGATATGACACTGTGGGCTAATGCATCAGACTGAAAAGTTGTTTGAACTGTAAGGTCAGTGGTTCAAGCTCACAGGCTGCTGCTTGGAAACCCTTTACAGGGTTGCTGTGGGTTGGAATCGACTCAACAGCACTTAAGAACAACAACAGTTAGTATGAGGGCCAAAAAGTAGCAAAAATGAGGACAAGCCCCCCCCCCCCCGCCCCAAATGAGGACTTTTCAAACCTCTGTGCTACATTTCTCTTTTTCATAGGATAAAGCAGGTCAATGCAGTGTTCCTGCATAAAGGAAGCGATGAACTAATTAAAAATCGGTAGCAAAGTGGTAAAGATCACTTATCTCAGAGTGATGAAAATCTAGGTAATTTTTATTTTCTTCTTTGCTATATATTCCAAAATGATCATGCATTTAATAAATAGTTAAATGAGCATTTCTTAAACAATTCAGGAAACTAGGCAATTTCCTGGAAAATCACAAGTCCTGGTTGTGGGTTCATTTCATTTTGAGATGAGAATAAAACTTTTTCGCTTTAAACCACAGCAAATATTGCTGTTGGGGTTTCTCAGGATTTGTTTGATCTTTTTCATCTTATTGTTTCATGCCCTCTTATTGTGTGATATCATTAATTCTATTTTGCTTGTTTTTTTCTTCCAGTTATGTTGATGATAACTCCCAAATCCAACACAACTTTCAACCTGTCTCTATGATGCATACAGGACACATTCTCTTATATGCATGTATGCTTGCCCTTTTAAACAATGAAAATGTGATTGCCCCCTCTTTTCCTGTTTAAAACCCTTTAAAACCCTAAAAAACCTAAATATGAAAGTAAAAGCCTAAAATTCTTAAGGTAGCTGAAAAAATTGGGTGAGGGCAATGTCTGACTGCCTCCAGCTTACCATCCTCAGTCTAAGGTTGATTCCTATGAGGCAGAATTCAGACATGTCTCTACTCTCCAACCTCCTTTACCTATTCTGACACCAACCATTTCCTCCCACAGTACTCTGCTTCTCTGCTGGGTTTCATAATCTTTGCAATGGTTTCACAGAACTGAAAGACTGTAGTTAAGATTATAGCATTTATTAGGAAGAATTACAGGGTATAATTCAAGATCAGAAACAATTTAGGATATAGCAGCTCTCTGGAAAACAGGGCCCCTTGGTCTCTGCCTTGTTCAGGCAAGTGTTAAAAAATTATTTAAGCTGTATGGATAAATTCCCAAAGGGCATCCTAACCTCCTACCCAAAGATCCTTGGTTTCACTAAGTCTATGGGCTGGGAAGTCCATTGCTCTATCTCACCAGGCCACTCTCTCTGTCACTGCATCTTCTCTGCATAGGGAATTTGGGGCCCAAAGGACATGCTTTGCTCATGGCTTTTCTTTCTTGATGGTCCAGGATCCTTTTTCCTGTTTCTGAGATGGCTTCTTTCAAACCTATTGGGATTGCAAAACCAACCAATCCCAATGTAAGAGTACTTTGCACCAGATTGGTGTGATACCACACAGTCATTTAGTGGGAATTACAAAGACTGAATACAAAAGTCAGATCAAGTAAAGTCACTGAGCTGCAGTCACCTACAAGGTTTAATATGGTTTGATCTTGCTTTTCTCTTTATTCTTGTCTCCTATATCTTTCACTCTTGTTCCTTGTTATATCTTTCTATGAGTTTTCTATTTTTCTTGAGCTTACCCAGTTCTTCTGTGGACACAAGCACTCTTCAGCTACAAATCCTTACAAAAGCAGCTTAAACTTAAAGGCAAGGTGGGGCTTGATGGTAGATGGGGCAGAGATGCAATGAAGTTGTCCATCAGCAATAACACAGACTACCTTCACAAAAACAAACTCAGCAAGAGTTAAAGACCTAAATGTGAATCCCAGAATTATGAAGTCCATCAAAGAAAAAATAGGGACTCTAATTCAGGGAATACACAGACTACCAAACAGTTTGAAAACTACACAAACAAAACAAAATTAGACAAAACAGATGACTGGAACATACTAAAATAAAAAAACTTATGTGCATCAAAAGACTTCACCAGAAGAGTAAAAAGGGAACTCACAGAATGTGAAAAAATCTTTTGCAATAGCACATCAGACAAAGGTCTATTTTCAAAAATATATAGGAAACTACAACAACTCTACAAGAAAAAAGACAAATAATGCAATTTAAAAATGGGCACAGGACATGAACAGACACTTCACCAAGGAGGAGATCCAGGCAGCAAACAAACACATGAAGAAATGTTCAATCACTAGCCATCAGAGATATGCTAATCAAAACAACAATAAGATATCATCTCACACCAGCAATAACAGCAAAGATCAAAAAAAAAGTAGAGGACAATAAATGCTGATGGGGATGTGGAGAGACTGGGACACTCCTGCATTGCTGTAGGGATTGCAAAATGGTCCAAACTCTCTGGAAAGCAATATAACACTTCCTCAGAAGGTTGGAAATAGAAATAGCTTATGTATGATCCAGAAATTCCTCTACTTGGTATCTACCCACAAGAAATACAAGCCATAACACAAGTAAATATATGCACACCAATGTTCATAGCAACACTATTTACAGTAGAAAAAAGATGGAGACAGCCTAAGTGCACATCAACCCAACAATGGATAAACAAGCTGTGTTACATAAACACAATGGAATATTATGCTATATTGAAGAACAACAAGGAAGTTATAAGCTACCACATAACATGGATGAACTTTGAGGACATTATATTGAGTGATATTAGTCAGTCACAAAAGGAGAAATACTGTATAGGACCACTATTATAAAAGACTAAGAAAAATAACCCATACTAAATGGTGGTGGGAGGGATTCTTTGCTGGTTACTAGGATTTGGGGGCAGTGAGGGGAAGGAAGGGAAGGTGGAGCACAGGGTAGGGAATAGACACAGGATAGCTTGGGTTCTGGGGAGAGAGGAATACACAAGAATGGGGAGGGGAATGGAAGAACAAGACAGATGGGAAAACAACTAGGCAGGTTTGCATGGGCTACTGGGACACAGTTAAATAATGATGTATGTACAACCTTGGAACAACATGGCTCTGGGATACAGGGATAGAGACATGGCTGGAATGGGGGAAAAGGGGGAAAATAATGTCAAGATGCTTGGCTATCTTTTGAATCTTGGTTTCTCTTGCATACCATTATAAAATAGACATGAGAGGAAGAGAAAGGAGTAGCCAGAAACATCACCATAGAAAGCTTGTAAGTCCGTCTTCTGCCTATAACTGACTGGAATACCTAAAATGGGGCTACAACGTATCCACTGAAGGAGGCTTTCTGAGGATCCTCTGCATTACACAAGACCATAGATGGAATCCTGAACCCCATCCAGAATCTTCAGAGGTGGGAAATCTCCACTTGAAAGAATAAGCAGATCAGCCTTGAGCAGCTAGAAGAACAGAAGATACTTCTTGAATGAAAGACCGACAGGAAAAATACAAAACGATAATGGCACACCAACTGATTTAAGAACAAGCAAGTTGCTCAGCCAGGAGACATCAAGGCAAGTGGTCAAGTCCCTTCAGGGTAAACCCCCTTCCAAAACTAAGACTCAATGGGAATACACAAGCAGACACGTTCTCCTTACTGGTGACTATGTTGGTCACCAATAAGGGGAAGTGAGGGAAAAACAGCAATGTGGCTTCAAGCTAAATCAAAGCACGTTCAATACACTCCTGTGAACCCGGGTGGAGACTTGGCCAGCAGTTTGGCAAGACCTGGGGTCTCCTGGGTCCAGAGTCAGTGAGATAGCCACAGAGGACTAGAATGGAGAATGAAGCGTCCAGCTGATAAGAAGAGAAGACAAATGTACAAGAACGCCCACACTTACAGATAATACTCACTTGACCTGGCCTCAATGGCTAGATGATCAGAGCTCAACTAGAAGAAGAAAGAAGAGGAAAAAAAGAGTAATCTGATACAATTTGATGTATTTGACCTACACCTATGGATGCAGTAACTCAAAAGAGGGAACAAATCTTTACAGCGAGGATCATTCCCACCCCCTCCATACACAGAGGAGACAGGGATGGGCAACTTGGACATTGGCTACCCAAAATCGGGGGGAGGGAGATACAAAGGCACGAAGTGACTGGCTTACAGGCTTTCAAGAGGGAGCCTAGATCCAGAGGGCACAGAAGAAGGTAGAATCTCTACTGAGTAGTATCCAACCTGTCTGGGTGGGGCTGATGAAATGAAATGCGGATAGGTCCCCCATGAGACTATGGAGTCTCTGAAGTCATGAGCCATGCTTTCTTCTTCATTCTGATATTCCCATTTTCTATGAACAATGTTCAGCGAGATAGACAGAGTGTCTTGGTGTGACTGTGGGTTTATGCGCTGGACTGAAAGGTCAGTTTGAACCACAAGGTTGGTGGTTCACATTCCTCAGTCGCTCCTCAGAAAACTTACACTGAGTTGTTATGGGTTGGAACCAAATCGACGGTACTGTAGTTGTTGTTCTTGTTAAGTGCCATCAGATCAGTTCCAACTCATAATGACCTTGTATAGGTTTTCAAGGAGCAGCTGGTAAATTAGAACCACACACTGTGCAGTTCAAGCAACCTTACAGGCTGGTGCATTATCCCACAGCACCCCACCAGGACTCCTTTATCAGAATTGTTGTTATTGTTAAGTGCTGTCGAGTCAGTTCCAGCCCATAGTCACCCTGTAAAAGGTTTCTGAGGAGCAACTGGAGAATTTGAACCACCAATCTTGCATTTCAAACTGACTGCTATCCTTCAGTACCATACCAAGAAAGGCTATTGTTAAAGCAGATTTCAACTAGTTTTATGAGGAACACATGATCCAGTACATTCAGTGTGACCGTGCCTAGAACTGATGGATCGATAAGTACATGTAAGAAATCTCACAGATTGGTTGTAGAAGGCATTATATCCCAGAGAACTCTAAAACACAAATACGTTTGAATATTTAAGAACTTTGGTTATTTATTTTTTTCAAATGGCAAGCAAAATAACTTTATTAGCATTTTTCCTATACAGGGTCCCTATGGGCTGGAACCGACTTGAAGGCACTTAACAAGAACAAAAACAGTTTCATAAATCAATGAAGAATTTTGTGTTAATTGTATAATCTTTTTTCACAAAAGAATTAATAAAAAAAAAAAAAAAAATCTTCCAGCTAATCATATTTAAACCTGACTTTGAAGTAGAGTAAGTGTTAGAAGTTTTCAACCTCTTTAAACCATATTTTTGTTTGCATAATAAAGACAATGGTATCTATATTACAAGGCTATAGTAGTGATTCTAGATTAATACTTACTGTATGCCCTACATATAGTGGTGGTGATGATTATGTGCCATGGAGCTTGTAAATCTTTATGGAAGCAGAAAGCCTCATCATTCTCCTATGGAGCAGTCAGTAGATTTGAACCACTGACCTGTGGTTAGCAAGCCAATTTATAACCCTCTACTCTTTCAGGGCTCCTTGCCAAAATATAACAGTTATTACTATTAGTGAACATGAGATACATAGGCTACTACAAAAAACCTACCATTGAATGGAGGAGATTTTACTAATGTGAGACAAAACACAGCATAGTACTTTGCACACAAAAAATAATAAATGTTAATAATTATTAGTGTTATTATTCCTTATCAAAGAAGTCACTATATAATTTTAAAATTTATCATTTTAGAGAATGTCACTGTATAATTTTAAAAAAAGGAGAGGGATAAATTTAATTGTCTTCATATGTATACACACCCACACATATGTACAAATACATACATATACCAAGGTTGCTAAATTCACAAACATGCCAACGATTCTGCAATCTCCACTATATTTCTTCATTTCAAAAGCATAAAATTCAATACAGTTTCACTTAATACAGAAGGCTTAGGAGTCAAACTAATTTAATAAAGATTTTAAATGAAGTTGGAATAGTCAGTGACTCATAGGTCAGAAGTGGGTGGCAGGTGACAGAGGGGAAGGCCTCGGGCAAAAAAGAGACTTTTAGTACGAGTTTCCCATTCCGAATGCTATGAGGTATTGTTTCTTCTGTTATTTTAACCTATAGTTGCTGCTTAAGTCACATGTTCCCACACTTCTACCCATGAAAGTTGTTATGTTTAGAGATTTTCTGAAAAGAAAACTTGTCAAGCGCCCCCAACACCAACAAAATCAAAGGTTAAATAAATTTTTTTAGGAGTCTTGAGTTTATGTTTAAAGATCCTCGTCTGTTTTTTTGTTTTTGTTTTTGTTTTTTTAATCCCCCTGTTTTCTCATGAACTGCAGCATAATTTACTGTTTCTTGGTTTAATAAGAGACATTATCAGGTTTAGCATCTAGTTTACTATTCAAGTTTCTGTGTTATACATGATACAGTCAACTTGTCATAATGTTAAGATGTTTGTTGATTATCCTTAATGATTTGGATTTATACAAAGCAACCAAGTTATATACTTTCAAATCTTCACCATATTAATTAAATATGCACTGTAGTTTTCTTACATTTTTTCTCAGGATTACATTACCTGAATATATTCATATCTGAGCAGTAGTTCTCTTCAGTATAGAAGAATTGGGCTATCTTTATAACGCTAACATAACTGTTATATTAAAAAGATCCATGGTGACACAAAGAGTTAACCATCTGGCTGCTAACCAAAAGGGTGGCAAATAGAACCTATATGATGACTTGATAGGAGAAAAACTTGGCAATCTGCTTCTGTAAAAATTATATTCATGATAACCCTATGGTTACATGTTGTTGTTAGGTGCCATTGAGTCGGTACCGACCCATAGCAACCTTATGCACAGCAGAACAAAACACTGCCCGATCCTGGGCCAACCTTACTACTGTTGCCACGCTTGAGTCCATTGATGTTGCCACTTGGCCAATCCATCTCATTGGGGGTCTTCCTCTTTTTCTCTGACCCTACACCTTACCAAACATGATATTCTTCTCCAACGATTAGTCCCCCCTGACAATACGTCCAAAGTATGAGAGATGAAGTTTGGCCATCTTGGCTCCCAAGGAGCACTCTGGCTGCACTTCTTCCAAACTGGATCTATTGGTTCTTTTGGCAGCCCATGGCACTTTCAATATTCTCCTCTAATACCATAACTCAAAAGCATTGATTCTTCTATGAACTTCCTTATTCACTGTCCAGCTTTTGCATGCATATTAGGTTATTGAAAACACCATGGCTTGGGTTAGGCGCACCTTAGTCCTCACGCTGACATCTTTGCTCTTCAACACTTTAAAATGGTCTTGTGCAGCAGACTTGCCTAATGCAATACGTCAGAATCAACTTGATGGCACCCAATAACAACGAATTATGTAAAAGCATTGTATATAAGATACCTGAATACTCTATCCAAACACTGTATGCACCTCTAAGAGACTATTTTAAAGGCGTTCAGAGGCTGAGTATCTAATAATAGTAGCAATAGTAATAATAGATTAAACATTCTTGTTAAATCTAATTGAATTTAATAAAAACCATATTAGTCTCTAGGTATAAAATCATAAATTAACAATAAAGTATATATTGACATGCTAGGTCAATCAAAGTGAGATTATATACAAAATATAAGATAGAATTATGAAATAATTTCCTCATTTTTCTCATAAGGACAGGAGCTGGTGATTAAATGAGTAGACATTTTTGTTCCTCTTACAGTCATCATAATATATTGGTTACATATAAAGCTTTTGAAGGCAAATGATTTAACAAAATACTACTAAAGTTAGCTTTAAAAATTTGGTTATACAAACATGATGCAATAAATATACTGAGAGGAAGTAAGTATCAGATTTATATGGGGGTATGTGTAGCATAAGTCTGTTCTATAAAGTAATATTTATCACAGATGTTATTCACTATGATTAAAAAGGAAATTCTGTAGACTAATTAAACATTCTGGATGAATAGACAAACGTAGTAAGTGGCTCTCAGTTTACTAGATTCAGTAAATGATTCAGAGCTAGACTTTATTTTTCAATATATATTGAATATTTGCAAATGACAGATATAGTACTAAGCACTGAGTATACAGCAGGGAACATGATAACAAAATCCCTATCCACCATGAATCTGTAAGACTGATGAGTAAACAGGAAATTGAAATTTAATGAGATGTGTGCTGTAGTCCAGGAAATGAAGAATTATGTAGGAAAGGGCGAATGAGCAAACTCTAGAAATATATATATATATTTTAATTGTGATGTGCATTTGAAAAAGTTCAAGAAATAAAATTGAAGGAAATAAACATATCTTGGGCAGAGTTGGAAGTTGGTGTTTAAAGAGAAAATATTAAATAGATAATGTAAGATGAGGTCATCCCAAATTTTAACTTTAATCAAAAAGTAAGTGTGAACTTGATGTACACAAAGCAGTAATGGGAGTCACATGCTAAAACTTGTGTTTAGTTTTAGTGATACAATGATATTACTGTTATAGGAAAACACTGTAACAGACAGGGAAAGCTCTGTGAGAATGTCCAGATTGGAGTGTTGAAAGCATGGACTGTGAACACTAGTCAACAATAAAAAGGAAAAAAAAAATGCTTAGAGATTTTTCAAAAGAAGAATCAAATGACACAGTAACATATTATGAGGCGTTACAAACAAAAGAGAGAGAAGAGCAAAAGGCAATTATACTACTTCAGTTAAGGTGCCTAGAAGTATGAAGGAGCTAGTGTAAACAAATATATTCATGGTTTCATTTTTTACCTATATGCTGGTAATTCCCAGATAACATTTCAACAATAGTCTCCTACATACATCTGTTTCTCCTATAGCACAATGTAGTCTATTCTCAGTTACCTAGAATCTGGATTCACTTGAATTGCAGGTATCATGTTCAATTCATTACATTCCAGATGAATTAAGATGTTTGGTCCCCAAAGAACAGTTTGAGTGACAAACTTCTTAATTCATTTGAAATGCAATGAGTTGAACATGATACCTGCAATTCAAGTGATTCTAGACTATAGATATCTGAGAACAGACTACACTATACCATAGGAGAAATGTAGGAGACCAGTTTTTAAGATGTTATCTGGGGATTATCTGCATACAGGTGAAAAATTGAAACAATGAATATGTTTGAGGATAAGATTTTGACTGCCCACTGAGGTAAAAAGCAAAAGAAAAGAAGGTTTGACAAAGATATACAAAGGGCAAATAATCAATGGAAAGGGCCAATTAATGCAATTATAAGTCAAAGCAAGAGGAAGATTCAGGAAAGTATGCCCAAACATCAAATAGCTAGGCAAATTCAAGGAATATAAAAGTTAAGGTACATTTAGCTTCTTGTTTTAAGGCCAAAATGTAGCTGCCAACTAGTAAGGTCAATGATGGTGGAATTGAATTCAACCAATATCTTAAGCCTGAAATTGATCAAATATGTTATCAAAATGTATTGATAATTACTGGTGATTGGAATGCAAAGGTTGGAAACAAACAGAAGTGATTGTTGTTAAGTGCTGTTGAGTCGATTCTGACCCATAGCAACCCTGCGTAGGGTTTCAAAGGAGCAGCTGGTGAGCTTGAACCATTGACTTCGCATTTCAAACAACTTTGCAGTCTGACGCATTAGCCCACAGAGCCACACCAGGACGCCAGAAGGGATTAGTAGTTGGAATATATGGCCCAGGTGATAGAAATGATGTTGGAGATCACATGATAGAATTTCAAGACCAATAACTCATTCATTTCAAATACCTTTTTGAAACAACATAAAAGATGCCTATACACATTTTACAAGATGGAATACACATAAATCAAATTGACTCCATCTTTGGGAAGACATGGTGGAAAAGCTCACTATCATCAGCCAAAACTGTGGACAAACCATCAATTGTTCATATGCAAGTTCAAGCTAAAGTTGAAGAAAATTAAAACATGTCCATGAGAGCCAAAATATGACCTTGAACATGCCCCACCTGAACTTAGAGACCATCACAAGAACAGATTTGATGCATTTGAAACAAAAAAAGTTGAACAAAAACAATATAGTTATGGGTTGGCATCAAGAACACCATTCAAGAAGAAAGCAAACTCACTAAAAAAAAAAAAAAAAAAAAGGAAAGAAATAAAAGACCAAAATAGACATCTGAAGATACTATGCAACTTGCTGTCTAACCTACAGATGCTAAAGTAAATGGAAAAAAGATGCTAAAGTGAAAATGAAGTAAAACAGCTAAACAAATATTATTTTAGAAGGGCAGCTCAAGAAGACAAAGTTGAGAATTATAATGAAATGTGCCAAGACCTGGAATTAGAAAAACAATAGGGAAGAATATACTCAGCATTTCTTAAGCTGAAAGAATTGAAAAAAAAATAATAATAATAATAAAGCTTTGTCTTACAATACTGAAGGATTCTATGGACAAAATATTGAGTGTTACAGAAAGCATCAAAAGAAGATAGAAGTAATACACAGAATCAATGAACCCAAAACAAATTGTCACTGTTCAACCTTTTAAGAGCTTACATAGAATCAAAAATTGATGGTACTAAAGGAGGAAGTCCAAGCTGCTCTAAAGGCACTGGAGAAATAATCCAGGAAATGATGTGATACAAATTGAAATCTTTCAACAAACTGATGCAGTATTTGAGGTGCTTATTCCTTTATGCCAAAAAATTTGGAAGAGAGGTACCTGGCAAACAGATAGGAAGAGACCCAGATTTATGATCATTCCAAAGAGACATGACACAACAGAATGAAGAAATCATAAAACAATATCATTAACATCATATGTAGATAAAATTCTATGTAAGATCATTTTAAAATGACTGCAACAGTATATTGACAGGGAACTGACAAATTCAAGTCAGATTCAAAAGAGGACATGGAACTAATGATGTCATTACTTACATCAGATGGAACTTGGCTGAAAGCAGAGAATACCAGAAAGATGTTTACTTGTGCTTTATTGACTATGCAAAGGCTTTTGACTGAGGATCATGACAATCTGTAGATAGTATTGACTTTGGTAGTTTCTTTCTTTCCTGTCTTTTTAATGATCCTTTGCTTTCTTTCTGTATGATATTCTTGATGTCATCCCACAGCTCTTCTGTTTTCAATCATTACCATCCAATACATCAAATCTGTTCTTGAGATGGTGTCTAAATTCAGGTGGGATAAGGTCAAGTTTGTATTTTTGCTCTCATGGACTGTTTTAATTTTCTTCAGTTTCAAGTTGAACTTGCATTCTTTTAGCAAATTTATTCAATTTGTAAACTGAGCAAATAATCTGAGAAGTTGGATTATATGAAGAAGAATGTGGCATCAGGATAAGAGGAAAACCATTAACAACCTGTGATATGCAGATGGCACATCCTTGCTGGAAGAGAAAAGGACTTGCTGATGAAGATCAAAGATCTCAGCTTTCAATATTTGATTGTACCTCAAGTAAAGAAAACAAAAATCCTCGCAACTAGGCCAATAAATATAATCATAATAAACAGAGAAAATTTGAAGTTGTCAAAGACTTCATTTTGCTTGGATCCACTGTCAAAACTCATGGTAACAGTAGTAAAGAAATCAAACAGGGGAGTGATTAACTTTGCAGTCTAGAAGAGGAGGTCCCTGGGACCATCAAGTGAGAAGAGTAGAGAGCGGGACCCTACCCAGAGGAGTAATGATGCCTGAGATGGAGGCAGAGACGATGATGTGGAGAGATGGAGCATCTGGGGACTTTAGACACAGAGAAGGAGAAGGGCTGTGTGCTGACGACTGGGGACCAGGCTTGTAGTATATACCCTTTGGTTGGTTGATGATGCATGGAGAGGATTGTAACCATGGAAATGAAATGATATACAATAGGATGAATGTAAAACTAATGTTCTCCCATATAAACTGTCACATAATTCACAATAAAACATTAAAGTAAAATAAAAACAAATAAAATAACATATTGCATCAGCCAAATCTGTTTCACAAGATCTCTTCAAAGTGTTCAAGAACAAAGATATAAGTTTGAGTATTAACCTGCCATGGTCTTTTCAATAGCTTCATATGCATATGAAAGTTGGAAAATGAATAAGGAATACTGTAGAAGAATTGATGCATTAAAGTCAAGTTGAAGAAGAATATTAAAAATACCAAAAGTACCATGGACTGCCAAAAGAACAAACAAATATATGTTGGAAAAAGTACAGCCTGCATTCTTTTTAGAAGGCAGAATAGCAAGACTGTGTTTCTTAAATGTTGGCTATGTAGCAGGAAGGACCAGTCCCTAGAAAAGGATATCATGCTAGGTAAAGTGGAGGGTGAGTGATAAAAGGGGAAGATCCCCATCGAGATGGAATGGTACAGTGGTAGCATAATGGGTTCGAGTATATGAACAGCTGTGAGGGTGGCAAGGACTCAGCAGTGTTTCCTCTGCTGTGCATATGGTAGGTATGAGAGGGAACTGACTGGGATCAGCTAACAACAACAACAATCATTTGACAGTATTTTCTAGAGTGCATGGGTTTGGAAGAAAAGGTTATCCCATATTTCACAATAAAAAATGGATCAAAAGGGCAAAAGCATTAGGGAAGTTTATTTCTTCAAGAATTTGGTGTTGATGGAAAGATTAAAAAGTAGGTAGAAAAAGTATCATATTCAATGACTTTTGTTATGTTTTAACAGTAGATAAACATGACAATCTATGGACAACATTGCAAAGTATTAGTATTCCAGAATACTTAATTGTGCTCATGAGGAATCTGTACATGGACCAATAGGCAGTTGTACAAACAGAACATGCAAACACTGAATGGTTTAAAATTAAGAAAGGTGTATTTGTTGTTGTTAAGTGCCGTCGAGTCGGTTCCGACCCATAGCGACCCCGTACAGGGTTTCCGAGGCTGTAAATCTTTACGGGAGCAGAA
>NW_006408590.1:3012597-3017098 GCF_000296735.1 Chrysochloris asiatica | reverse complement strand
AAAAAAAAAAAAAAAATGTTGGGCATCAAAGATACAGTAAATCCTGATGTCTACCTTCAAGAATCTTAGAATCCAATGAACTCTTCTCCAAAAGCCTAACTGAAAACTTGAGAAGTTATGAAGTGGAAAATGAGGTAATGTGAAAGAGGTTTCTGTATAATTCAATTTTCAAAATTAGTTGCTGCTTTTTTTAGGAATCACTGATTTGGATCAGACTCATAACAACCCAGTACACAACAGAATGAAACATTCCCTGATAATGCATCGTTCTCACAATTGTTGGTACACTCATATGAGCCCATAGCTGCTGCTACTTTGTCATACATTGTTGTTGTTGTCAGTTGCCATACCCATTCATATACATTCATAACTCTATTTTTATGAATACATAGAAAAGATACACCTCATATATTTTAATAAAATTACATAGCATATAAGGACATGGTATTAAATAAATATACCTTTTATTGCTGTGAAATGCTATACAGTCATTTCCAACTCACAGCAACCTGGTGTAGGTTTCTAAGGTACAGCTGGTGGGTTTGAACTCCTGACCTTGCACTTCCCATTTCAGTGCTGACCCTACAGTGCCTCACCAGGAGTCCAAAGAATCATTTTAGCACATGGAAATTTTAGGTATATGTATTTTTAAACCAATGATCCCAAACCAGACTTAATCTGTGGTGTGGGAGGGACCACTTATTAAATTTCTATAATTACCTTATCTATTCATATTTAGAAATTCTCCTCTGAATTAAGTTAGGTGGCATTATGTAAAATGATGCAACTGATGTGCTAAACCAAAGACCCAAATTAGCAGCAGGCTTTACTGATATTTGGAACTTGTAAATTAAAAAGTCACAAACATTAATTGCATCTGTGTAGTATTCAAATTAATAGTATAATAACGGCTTCATCTTCAAGTTTAATCATTCCATAATAAAGTAACTTTATGATTAATTTCTTTATCTTAAATTAAGTGCTATAGATTTTTCTCACAAATCAAAATTATCTCTACAAGTCTAGTTCAAGATGCAATTATCTTTTGAACTATATTTAAGCAATTATTCTATAATTACTAGAAAATAAAATAATAGTACCTATACAATAGCCAAAGGTAGTGTATATTGTTAATTAATTAATTGATTAATTATAGGATTTCATAAAACTTGTATGTTCATAATTTTCTTTATGGATAAGCAACTCTTCTTTGTTGATTAGCATAAAAATTACATGATTTGAGAGAAACTTAGTTTATATGGTTGTAAAATTGCAACAAGTTATATTCTAAAGGTTCACATGATACAAAAATTTCCTGTCGTATCTAATAGGATACTTGCTTAGAAGAATATTATATGCAAACTAAGGAAAATAAAATATAATACTTTCAATTTGGTTGTTAAAGGCATTTGATTTGTTGTTTCAATATGATACACTCAATCATTTTCCACCATCTTTACAGGTTAGCACTGTTGTGGAAGATATGATTCACACAGGACAAGTTTCCTGTCTTGCTGTGTTCCTATAAAGATCTGACTCAAGTGTGAGGATTCAATTTAAAACAAGTTCCTTGCCTGGATCAGAATTGAGAAGGGGGAGGAAGTGATGGCAATTTTTTTTTTTAGCTTTCTTAAGTACAAATGACTTTCATGGAAAAAGTCATACCATCTCTGTAAAGAGTGAAATGTAAGTCTGCCTTAGGTAGGAACTTAAAAAAAACATAGATGCAATTGTGGATCCATAAGCTAACAAAACTGTGCTGTAGGAAAAATCTTGACGTATTTGAGTCTATGTTGATACAGACCTGGTTTCTTCTACATATGACTGGCCAACATTTCCCATTATTTCAATTTATCACACATGAAAATAAATTAGAATTGTTTTCTAAAATGTCTACTGATCATACTTAATTGGAAAATATAAAAATTATATTCTCAAAAAAATTAGATATCATCATAAAGGATCTCAAGCTTATAAATTCCAAGCTTATGCTTATTATTTTTCCATAAGAATTCAGATAAACACAAGATGACAAACTCTAATATACTAAGTTGGTTTTTTTAACTTAACTCTGCTGCAGCACTGCAGGTTAGTGTGCTAGACTAAAAGGTCAGTTTGGACAGCAAGGTTGGTGGTTCAAGATCACCAGCCCCTCCTTGGAAACCCTACAGAGGGTTGCTAAGTCAATGACACTTAGCAACAGCAGCAACAGAAAACAATTTACATATGTAAAGCTGTTAGTTGGTGCCATACAAACCATTTGGTAAAGAATGCTTTTGCTTTAAATACTGTAGTCACTTTTTTTTAGACACAGTCTGGATCCCATATTGTCATTGTAGTTAAATTATTTACTCACCCAAAACCCTTTCTTGAGGACATTTTCTGTCCACAATACTGGAAGCCAATTAGATAGTCTCTCTTCGCCACAAGGAATGTGTACAGAGAAGTTGTAAATCAGTAAACTGAGGAGCTGGTCGTCTATTCATGTTAATTGCCATCTAGTCAATTCCAAATAATGTAGCAACTCCATAGAATTTTAAGGTCCTGGTATTGGACTATGGGTTAATGTACTGGACTGCAAAGTTAATTTGAATGGCAAGGTCAGTGGTTTACGCTCATCAGTTACTCCTAGAAAACCCTATACAGGGTCACTGCAAGATGGAACTGACTCAATAGCATTTAACAACAACAACAATATCATCTTTCAGAAGTATATTGATAAACCTATATTTCAAGACCTAGGTGGGTTTGAACACCACCCTCTCAGCTAGTTGTTGAATACTTGACCATTGATATCACTCCTCTAATTCTAAGTGGCTATATTGAAGAAGAATATCAAATATGACCTATAGATAGAGAAGTTTAGTGAAGATATGCAGCAAAAAGTAGAAATTGAAGATAATTTTGAGAGATAGAGATTTCCACTCATCAATTTTCAGGACTCTCTCTCAGACCCTATAATGCCCAACTCATATTGTTTCTGACCATGAATGAATATGTGATAGATTCTTGTACCTACAAGAGCATCCATTTTTAACAATAACTTGCTTTTCATACCATGTTCCAAAACATTCCTGAAAAAGAGACCTACCCAGAATCTGATTATGTCTTTTAATGTTCAATATTTTCATTTTTTCTTCCTATAGAAGAGAACTTCCTCCATAGTTGCATGAATAGGGCCTATATAGAAATTATTTCCTTCAAAATGGGAGAGACTTTGTTCGTAGAAGAATTTTCTCTACTGCTGATCTTGGCACTTAGGATTCTTGCTGAGGTCTTCCTACAGAAAAACCTGTGACAAAAGCTAAGTCATGATCCCAAGGCACATTTTAAGTTTTGACTACAGTCAGCCAGTATCTGACTGTTTTTAGCCTCAGAGTCAGTTGTCCTGTGTGTGAACTAATGAACACTTTAACAAGAATAGGTATGAGTGGTAAGCAGAATTGAAAGCTATTTTTGTTGCTTGCCAAGTTTGCTAATAATAGCAGACCAGATTCATACTCTAAAATGAACTTTTTTTTCTGATTTCTGCTTATATACATCTACTGAGATTTCTAGTAGAATTATATCTTCCACATTTTTATTGATAATGATTAGTAGTAATGATAGTAAACTCACTATATCATTAATAATGAAAAACTTTGTTTACAGGATTGTTATACTTTGCTTAATTACATGAATTACCACACTTTAGATTACAGCATGCTTTTTAGTATTCAAAGGTAGTTGTACCCTAAACATTATCATTCCTGAAACAGCTTCCACACATGTACTGCCTACTCACTCTGCTTTATCTATCAGACTAGAATACTGATGAAAGAAAATATACAACACTGTGAAAATTATAGGTTCATTCCATGGAGTTTAATTGTGCTCATGTCTACCATCATATCAATACTTTGATTCACTTCTCAATTGTCACAATGCTATTCACTCATATTCTTTTCTCCTTAAAATACTCAACCCTCTCATTTTTTCCACTCATCCATAGTGGCACCACTCATGTGTCAGTTTGTTGTACTCTGGTGTACAGCATGTTGCTTTCATTCTGAAAGCTATGCTACCATAATTTTAAATAATATCAGGGTAACCCATGGTGGATAGGTTTCAATAGAACTTGCAGGTTAAGACAGACTGGAAACAAGGAGAGGCAGACTAAACCAGATATTTAGCTATGGAGAAACTTAAGAATAGCAATGGAGCACTGTCATATATAGAATCAGAATATGAAAATATTAAGAATAACACAAAATTATTGTCAGATATTCACCACTCATCTGTGAGTTTGCTACACTGTGGTGGTTTGCATGTTAGTGGGATGCAGGAATCTATGCCACCAGTATACTGAATGCCTATGGTGGACAGTTTCAGCTGAGTATCCAGACTAACACATACTTGGATGAAGGAGAGGTGGACCACTTCAGGATGTTTGTTGTTGTCAGGTGCCATTGAGTCGGAATCGACTCATAGCGACCCCATGCACAGCAGAACGAAACAATGT
>NW_006408590.1:2987833-3006372 GCF_000296735.1 Chrysochloris asiatica | reverse complement strand
TGACCTACACCTATGGATGCAGTAGCTCAAAAAAGGAAAAAAATCTTTACAGCAATGATCATTCCCACCCCTCCATACACAGAGTAGACAGGGACGGGCAATTTGGACATTGGCAACCCAAAATGGGGGGTGGAAACTACAAAGGAAAGAAGTGACTGGCTTACAAGCTTTCAGGAGGGAACCTAGATCCAGAGGGTGTGGGGGAAAGTAGAATCTCCAGTGAGTAGTAACCAATCTGTCTGGGCGGGGCTGATGAAATGAAATGCAGATAGGTCTCTTGTGAAATAATAGTGAATAATTGTTATCAGGACTGAATGTGAGGGTTGGAAATGCAAAGGTAGACGTTTTATAGCAAGGAGGGGAGTGATTAACATTTCAGTCTAGGAGCGGAGGTCCCTGGGACCATCAATGGAGAAGAGCCGAGAGCGGGACCCTACCCAGAGAAGCAGTGACGAGAGAGATGACAGAGACGACAGAGACGGAGGCAGAGATGATGGCGTGGAAAGATGAAGCAGCTGGAGACTTTAGATCCAGAGAGGGAGAGGGGCTGTGTACTGATGACCGGGGGGGGGCATGTTTGTAGTGTATATCCTTTGGTTGGTTGATGATGCATGGAGGGGATCGTAAACATGGCAATGAAACAATATACGATAGAATGAATGTAAAACTAATGTTCTCCCATGTAAATTACAAGACATACGATAGAATGTATGTAAAACTAATGTTCTCCCATGCAAACTGTCACATAATTCACAATAAAACATTTAAAAAAAATTACTGGGGAAGGGCAGCCACCTCAAAATAGAGTTGACCTTGATGACTTGAATGCAGCAAACCTTATGGGAACTTCATTTACAGATGAGGGACAACTGAAAATGAGGAGGAACAGCTGCAAATATCCATTAAAATTGGAACATGGAATGTACTAAGTATGAATCTAGGAAATTGGAAGTTGTCAAAAATGAAATGAAATACTTAAACATCGATTATGAGTAAGCTGAAAAGGACTGGTATTGACCATTTTGAATCTGACAATCACATGGTTTACTTTGGCAGGAATGACAAACTGAAGAGGAATGGAGTTGCATTCATTATCAAAAGGAACATTTCAAGATGTATCTTGAATCATAATGCTGTCTGTGATAAGATAATATCCATACACCTACAAGGAAGACCAGTTAATTCAAGTATTATTCAAAATTATGCACCAACCACCAAAGACAGTGAAGATGAAATGGATGAATTCTACCAACATCTGAATTCTAAAATTAAGCATGGAATCAAGATGTATTGATAATTACTGGTGATTGGAATGCAAAGGTTTGAAACAAAGAAGAAGGATCAGTAGTTGGAAAATATGACCTCGGCAAGAGAAATATCCTGGAGATCGTATGACAGAATTTTAGAAGACCAATTACTTATTCATTGCAAATACCTCTCCTAAACAACATAAAAGATGATTATACACATGGAACTCACCAGTAGAATACATAGAATTCAAATTGACGACATCTGTGGAAAAAGACAATGGGAAAGCACCATATTATCAGCCAAAACAATGTCAAGGGCAAACTGTGTGTGGAACTGACTATTAATTGCTCATATGCAAATTCAGACTGAAATTAAAGAAAATTAAAACAAGTCCATGAGAGGGAAAATCTAACCTTGAACATATCCCACTTGAATTTAGAGATTATCTCAAGAAGAGATTTGATGCATTAGAAACTAGTGATGGAAAAGCAGAAGAGTTATGGGATTCCATCAAGGATGTCATACACGAAGAATGCACTAAGAAGACAAGGTAAAAAGAAAAAACAAAATAGAAAGTCTGAAGAACTTTGAAACTTGCTCTCCAGTATAGAAATGCTAAAACAAATGGAAGGAATGAGGAGGTAAAAAAGTTGAACAGAAAATTTCTAAGGATAGGTTGAAAGACAAAGTCAAATGTTATAATGAAATGTGTAAAGACATGGAGTTAGAAAACCAAAAGGGAGCAACACATTCAGCATTTCTCAAGATGGAAGAATTGAGGGAAAAAATGTAAGCCTCGAATTGAAATACTGAAAGTTTCTTTCAGCAAAATGAATTATGTAAAAAGCATGATAAGGAGATGGAAGGACTACACAGAGTCACTGTACAAAAAGAAATGATCGATGTACAACCATTTCAAGAGATAGCATATGACCAAGAGTCAACTGTGTTGAAGGAAGAAGTCCAATGTGCACTTGGAAAAGAACAAGGCTCCAGTAACAGATGAAATACAAACAGAAATCTTTCACAAACTGAGGCAGCACCGAGGCACACACTCATCTATGCCAAGAAATTTGGAAGACAGCTACCTGGCCAAATGATTGCAAGAGATCCATATTTGTTCTCGTTCCACAGAGAGGTAACCAATGCAATGGGGAAATCATAGGACAATATCGTTAATATCCCTTCAAGTAAAATTCAAAATGGCTGCAACAATACATTGATGGGGAACTGACAGAAGCTCAAGCCAAATTCAGACAAGATCATAGCATATGGGACATCATACATGATGTCATATGAATTATGGCTGAAAGCAGCAAATAACAGAAAGATCTTTATCTGTGCTTTATTGACTGTGCAAAGGTTTTTGACTGTGTTGATCATGGCAAGCTATGGACAGCATATGTAGAATGAGTTCTCCTGAACACTTACTCAGGCTCAGGAGGAACCTGTACAAAGACCAAGATGAAGTCATTTGAATACAACCAGAAGGCACTGAATGTGCTAAGTCAGGAAAAGATGTACACCAGGATTGTCTTCTTACACTCTATTTATTCAATTTGAGCAAATTATCTGAGAAACTGGATTACATTAAGAAGAATGTGGCATCAGAATTGGAGGAAAAATCATTAATAATCTGCAATATGCAGAGGATACAACCTTCCTTACAGAAAATGAAGAGGGCTTAAAATACTTAATGAAGAAGATCAAAGACCCAAAACTTCAGTATGGGCTGCACCTCAATGTAAAGATAACAAATATCCTCACCACTGACCCCAAAAAATAACATCATAATAAATGGAGGAAGGATTGAAGTTGGTCAAAGACTTTCTTTTGCATGTATCTACCATAAACATTCATAGAAGTCGCAGTCAAGAAATCAAATGATGTATTGCATTAGGTAAATCTGCTGCATAAGACTCCTTGAAAGTGTTCAACAGCAAATATGTCAGTTCAAAGTCTAAAGTGTGCCTGACCAAGTCATGTTATTTTCAATAACCTCAAATTCATGTGTAAGTTGGACAATGAATAAGAAGACCATAGTATTGATACCTTGGAGTTAAGGTGCTGGAGCAGAATATTAAAGGCACCATGGACTGTCAGAAAAACCAAAAATCTGTGTTGAAAGAAATGCAACCAGAATACTCCTTTGAAGCCAAAATGCCCAGACCTTCTCTCCATATTTCATGCATATTATCAGGAATGACCAGTCCCTGAAAAGGACATCATGCTTGGTAACATGGAGGGACAATGTAAAAGAGGGAACCAACCAGTGAGATGGATTGGTACAGTGGCAACAACAATGGGCTCAAGATAGCAGTAATGATGAATGTGCTGGAACTGGTGATGCTTCATTCTGTTATACATAAGGTAGCTATGGGACAGAACTGACTCAGTGGTACTTAACAACAACAATCGTCAGAGTGTTCTGGAAGTAGAGACCTTCAGGTTGGAAGGTACTTAAATGTGACTATGGAAGAACTGCCTCAACCAAGTAAAATTCATCATGTTGACACAAATGGAATAAAGATATGGGGACCTACATTTGCTGATGGGACACAACTAAAAATTTAGAAGAAACAGCTGCAAACATTTATTATATTCAGAATATGGAAAATATGAAGTGTGAATCTAGGAAATTAGAAATTGACAAAAATGAAATGAAATGCATAGAGATTGCTATCTTAGTCATTAGTTAGGGGAAATAAACTGGCATTAGCTATTTTGAATCTGACAATCATATGGTTAGCCAGGAACAAATAATTCAAGAGGAAAGACATAGCCTTCATCATCAAAAAGAATGTTTCAAGATCCATCCTGAAGTAGATTCCTTATGAAATGGAATACACAAGGATCAACTGACTACATCTTTGGTAAGAGACAATGGAAACGTTCAATATCATCAGCCCAACAGAGGCCCTCTGTGGACCAAACCATCAATTGCTCATATCCATGTTCAACCTGAAGCTAAAGAACATTAAAATATGTCTATGAGAACAAAAATATGAACTTGAACATATCCCACATGAATTTAGAGACCATTTCAAGAACAGATATCATGCATTAGTCAATAATTATCAAAAACAAAAGAACTGTGGGATAACAATAAGAACATCAAACAGAAAGAAAGCAAAGGGTCATTTAAAAGACAGGAAAGAAAAAAAATACCAAAGTGAATGTCAGAAAAGACCTGAACTTGCTCTACTGTTTAGTAGAAATACTAAAATGTGAGGATGGTACAAAATTGGGTAGTGTTTTATTCTCATTTTACTCCTCCTCATTCATAGTTAAAATATGACTGCCTATGTAAGATAAAAGCTAAAGATAATACAAAAATGATTGCAACTATACATTGACAGAGAACTTCCAGAGGTTCAAGCCGGATTCAGAAAAGGACGTGGAATGAGGGATATAATTGCTGATGTCCTATGGTTCTTGGCTAAAAGAAAAGAATACCAAAAAAATGTTTAGCTGTGTTTTATTGATTACACAAGATTTTTGATTGTGTGCATCATGACAAGTTATGGACAACATTGACAAAAAAGAGTATTCCAGAATGCTTAATTCTGCTCATGAGGAACCTGTATATAGATCAAGAGGAAGTTGTTTGAACAGAACAAGGTAACACCGAATGGTTTAAAACTAGGAAAGGTGTGACCCATGGCTGTATTGTTTCAACATACAAATGGAGAAAAGACAGAAGTTATCAAAGACTTCATTTTTCTTGGCTCAACCATCAACACTCACAGACACAGCAGTCAAGAAATTAAACCACATGTTGCATTATGCAAATCTGCTGCACGAAGTTTTTTTAAAGTGTTGAAGAGCAAAGATGTCAGCTTGAGGATTAAGGCACACCTGACCCAATCCATGGGATTTTCAATAACCTCATATACATGCGAAAGTTGGACAGTGAATAAGGAAGACCATAGAATTGATGCATTTGAGTTATGGCATTGGAGGAGAATATTGACAGTACCACGAACTGCCAACAGAACAAACAAGATCTGTATTGGAAGAAGAGAAGCCATAGTGCTCCTCAGAGGCCAGGATGGCCAAACTTTGTCTCTCATACTTCAGACATATTTTCAGGAGGCACCAATCGCTGGAGAAGAATATCATGTTTGGTAAGGTGGAGGGTCAGAGAAAAAGAGGAAGACCCTCAGCGATATGGATTGGCAAAGTGGCAGCATCAATGGGTTCAAGCGTGGCAACAATTGTGAGGTTGGTTCAGGACCGGGCAGTGTTTTGTTCTGTTGTGCATAAGGTCACAATCAGTCGGTACCAACATGATGGTACCTAATAACAACATATGCATGTGAAAGTTGGACATTGAATAAGGAAGACTATAGAAGAATTGATGCATGTTAGAATAAGTACAGTCAGAATTCTTCTTGGAAGGCAGAATGATCAGACTTCGTCTCTTATACTTTGGACATATTATCAGGAGGGACCAGTCCCTGGTGAAGGATATCATGTTTGGTACAGTAGAGGGTCAGAGAAAAAGAGGAAGACCCCCCTCCAAAAGATGGATTGACACAGTGGCAGTAGCAATGGGTTCAAACATAGCAACAATTGTGAATTTGGCTCAGGAATGGGCAGTGTTTCCTTCTGTTGTGCATAGGGTCGCTATGAGTCAGTAATGACTCAATGGCACTTAACAACAAAATGAGTATATTAAAAATATCACATCCTTTATATGCTATGTACTTTTCCTAAAATATTTAAGTTGTTACTTTTCTATTTGTTCATAAAAGTAGAGTTATGAATGAATATGAACTATATGGGCAACTTTTACATACGTTTCTTTCCAAAGTTGTATGGTATTTTACTGGGGAATTGTAATATTACATCTGTGATGTGAATTGGCAATAAAACATGAACCAAATTTTGTATTCTTTTGAAAATTAAGGACATAGGTGTTTACATATATATTTTTTTAAGTTTTTATTGAGAATTGAGTGATAGTTTACATGGGAGAACATCAGTTTTATACTCATAATTTCACTGAAATGATTATAATCCCCTCCATGCATCATCATTCAACAGTATTTGCTTCTATTCCCTCTGATTTTGTTTTGTTTTGTTTTGCTTGGGGAACGGGGATGTACACAAAAAACTCAGCAATACATAATCATTTAAATAACCAAAGGGCATATTCTGCAAGCCTGCCTCCTGGCCGCCAGCACTCAGTCCCTCTCTTTCCATGAGTCCAGCATCCTCAGCTGCTCCCTTTCTCCATGTCCTCATCTTTGCCTCCATCTCTGGTGTCACTACTTCTCTGGTTAGGGTCCCACATTCTGCTCGTGCTCTCCTCCCTTGATGGTCTTAGTGTCCTTGATTCTTGGACTGAAAGATTAACTACTTCCCCATTTTTGTTACAGAACGTCTACCTTTACAGTTGTGACAGTTGCAATTAGTCATGATAATAGTTACTCACTCTTGAATCATAAGAATCTTATCCCCATCTCTTTTCACTAGACCCATCTAGAGAAGATGAAAAATATTCAGTGGGGACTTTAACTTGCCTCACACACTCTTAAACTAAACTCCCTCTTGAAAACTTCTAAGCCAGTTACTTTGTGCCTTTATCACACCTCATTTTAGGTAGCCAATGTCTAAGTTGCCCATCCCTATTAACCTTGTATACAAAGGGGACAGGATTTGATATTTGATGTGAAGACTTCTCTCTCAGTTGGTATTTTGTGCTAATACATCACAAGTATAGGTCAAGTTCATTAAATTGTAGCAATTGATACTTGTTTCCTTTATCAAAAATTGTTTTTTTTATCTTCTTCTAGTTAAGTTCTGATCATCAAGCCATAGGTCAAATGGGTGTTTACATAGATTCTTGAACTGGAAACACTTCAAAATGAGTGCTTAATCTAATTTATTTTAAATCCCTTTAATTGAAATTAAATACATTGGTCTTAGAATGTTGAAAAATATTTCCCAAGCAATATACTAACAAATTGGGATTATAATGTTCACCCTCATCTAATCCTTAAAAAGTTAAAAAAAAAAAAAAAACCACTAAAATTACAGTAGGAATTTGCTATGTTCATCCTTTTATGTATTCATTAAATATTCATTGAGTACCTATTAAGCGTTGGGCAATGTGTTAGCAATTTGGAGAGATATTGATGATGAAAAGCACACTAATATCTATTCTCAAAAAAATGTCTGGTCTAGTGGGAGAGAATAGCACTCATAAAGTAATCACATAAATCAGCATAAAACTGCAGATGTGGGACATGCTGTGAAGGAAATGTTACATGTTGCTCTGAGAATGTTCTAGGCAAAGGAGAAAACAGTGAAATACCATGAAGTAGAGAAAACCTTGGGAGAGGGAGTGCCTCTGAGATTGATGGGAAAATAAGTAGCTTGGTGGAAGGAAACAGTCCTAAAAGTATCTAAAAGTAATTCATCCCAAAAGCAATTTTAAAATATTGAAGGATTGTAAGAAAGTGGGAAGAGAGGATTGATTTCATTGAAAGCACATTTTGAAAACATGTGTAGTCTGAAGAGTTGATTGGTGGAGGAAAGCTTGGGTGCAGACCAACTGGTTAAACAGGTATTCCTAAAATCCAAAAATAAGGTCTTATTTCACAAAAAGGGTAATGATGATTAAAGTGGGGAGAATTAGAGGAAAAATTAACAGAATTTGTTGGTGGGTTGGATGTGTAAATAGCATAAAAATGGATTTTACACCATAAAACCAGGCCAAACCAGTTACCATCAAGTAGATTCTCACTCATGGTGACCTCATATGTTTCAAATCACCATATCTTTCTACCCAAGCATTTCTGTGTTGATTTAAACCATCAGCCTTTCACTTAACAGCTGCATGCCAAACTGTATACACCATCCAGGGACACCTTTGATGCTCTAAGAGATTATAAGGTAAGTGTTAGGGGCCATCGAGTGACTCTATGCACAGGAGAAAAGATAATGTCTTGCTTTGTGCCATCCTTACAACTATTGTCATGGTTGATCCCATTGTTGCAGCCATTGTGTCAATCCATTCCATTAGGAGTCTTCCTATTTTTCTATGACCCTTTGCTTTGCTGATGGGGCACAACTCAAAATGAAGAGAAATGGCTGTAAACATCCGTTAATAATCAGAATACGGAATGTATGAAGTATGAATCTAGGAAAATTAGAAATTGTTAAAAATAAATGGCATGCATAAACATTGATATCTTGGGCATTAGTGAGCTGAAATGGGCTGCTATTGGCCATTTTTGAATCTGATAATCACATGGTTTATTATGCTGAGAATGACAAATTGAAGAGGAATGGTGCTGCATTCATTGTGAAAAAAGAACATATCCAGATCAGTCACAAAGTACAACACTGTCTGTGATAGGATAATATTTATGCACCTACAGGAAGGCTAATTAATACCACAATAATTGAAATTTATGCACCAACCAGTAAAGTCAGTGAAGATGAAATAGAAGAATTCTACCAACTTCTACAATCTGAAATTAATCAAACATGCAATCAATATGTATTTATCATTACCTGTGACTGGAATGCAAAGGTTGGGAGTAAAGAGTAAGGATCACTAGTTGGAAAATATGGCCTTGGTGATAGAAATGATGCTGGAGACTATATCATAGAATTCTGCAAAATCAATGATTTGTTCATTTCAAATGCCTTCTTTAGACAGCATAAAAAATGACTATACACATGGACCTCACCAGATGGAATATATAGAAATCAAATTAACTACATCTGCGGAAAGAGACGAGGGAAAATCTCCATATCATCAGTGAAAATGAGGCCAGGGGCAGATTGTGGAACAGACCATCAACTGCTCATATGCAAATTCAAAATGAAGCTGAAGAAAATGAAAACAAGTCCATGAGAGCCAAAATATGAGCTTGGATATATCCCACCTGAATTTAGAGATCATCTGAAGAACAGATTTGATACACTAAACACTAAAGACTGAAGACCAGAAGAGTTGTGGAATGACATCAAGAACATCATACTGGTAGTAATCAAAAAGTCATTAAGAAGATAAGAAAGAAGGAAAAGGTCAAAATGGATGTCAGAACAGACACTGAAACTTGCTCTCCAGCATAAATATGCTGCAGCAAATGGAAGAAATGAAGAGGTACACGAGCTGAACAGAAAATTTCAATGATCAGCTCAAGGAGAATAAGCTAAATATTACAGTAAAATGTATAAAGTTCTAGAGTCCGAAAATCAAAAAGGAAAACATGCTCAACATTTCTCAAACTGGGGTAACTGAGGAAAAAAACTCATAGCTTGACTTTTGTTATTGAAGGATTCCCTGGGAAAATTATTGAATGATGCAGAAAGCATCCAGAGAAGATGGAAGGAATACACAGAGTCACTGTACCAAAAGGAAATGGTTAATATTCAACCATTTCAAGAAGTATCATATGATCAACAGTCAATGATACTGAAGGAGGAAGTTCTAGGTGCATTGAAGGAATTGGCAAAGAACAAGGCACCAGGAATTAATGGGATAAAAATTGAAGTCTTTCATGAAAGTGGGGTGGCACAGGAGGCACTCACTCATCTGCCAAGAAATTTGGAAGACAATTATCTGGCCAACTAATTGGAAGAGATCCGTATTTGTGCCCATTCCAAAGACAGGTGACCCAACAGAATGCGGAAATCATTGAACAATATCTTTGATATCCCATGCGAGTAAAGTTTTACTAAAGGTAATACAGAAAGGCTGCAAGCATACATTGACAGAGAATTTCCAGAGGTTCAAGCCGGATTCAGAAGAGGCCATGGAATGAGGGATACCATTGCTGATGTCTGATGGATCTTGGTTGACAGTAGAGAATATCAGAAAGATGTTTACCTGTGCTTTATTGACTATGCAAAGGCTTTCTATTGTGTGCATCATGACAAGCTATGGACAACATTGTGAAGCATGAGTATATCAGAACACTTAATTGTGCTCATGAGGAATCTGTATTGGGACCAAGAGGTAGTTGTTTGAACAGAATATGAGAACACGGAATTGTTTAAAATTAAGAAAGGTGTATAACAAGGTTGTATTCTTTCACCATACTTATTCAACATGTATGCTGAGCAAATAATCCAAGAAGCTGGGTTATACGAAGAAAAATGTGGCATCAGGATTGGATGAAGACTCATTAACAACCTGCGATATGCAGATGATGCAGCCTTGCTTGCTGAAAGTGAAGAGGACTTAAAATATTTACAGATGAAGATCAAAGAGCACAGCCTTCAGTATAGATTACATCTCAATGTAAAGAAAACAAAAATCCTCACCAGTGGACCAATAAACAACATTCTTATCAATGGAGAAAAGATTGAAGTTGTCAAGGACTTCATTCTTCTTGGATCAACTATCAACACTCATGGAAGCAGCAGTAAAGAAATCAAACGACATATTGCATTAGGCAAATCTGCTGCAAAGACCTTTTTAAAGCGTTGAAGAGCAAAGATGTCAGTTTGAGGACTATGGTGCGCCTGATCCAAACCATGGTATTTTCAGTAACCTTATATGCATGAGAAAGCTGGACAGTGAATAAGGAAGACCGTAGAAGAATTGATGCTTTTGCAGTATAGTGTTGGAGGAGAATATTGAAAGTGCCATGGGCTGCCAAAAGAACCAATAGATCTGTGTTGGAAGAAGTGCAGCCAGTGTCCTCCTTGGAGGCCAGGATGGCCAAACTTTGTCTCTCAAACTTTCGACATATTGTCAGGAGGGCCCAGTGTCTAGAGAAGGATATCATGTTTGGTAAGGTGGAGGGTCAGAGAAAAAGAGGAAGACCCCCAGCAAGATGGATTGGCAACGTAGCAGCATCAATGGGCTCAAGCATGGCAACAGTAGTGAGGTTGGCCCAGGATCAGGCACTGTTTCATTCTGTTGTACATAGGGTCACTATGAGTCAGTACTGACTCGATGGCACCTAACAACAACAGCAACTACTTTGCCAAGTATGATGACCTTTTCCAAGGCCAGTCCTTCCTAATAACATGTCCTAATAAAAATATGTGAGATGAAGTATAACTAGCCTCACTTCCAACATGCATTAGGACTGTACTTCATCCAAGACATATTTGTTTGTGCTTTTGGCTATCCCTGGTATTTTAATATTCTTTGACAGCACTTTGATTCAAATTATAAGTGTCTTCCTTATTTATTCTCCAGCTTTCACATGTATGTGATACTATTGAAAATACTATGGCTTGGGTCACGCTCACCCAAATCCTCAAACTGATATCTTTGCTCTTTAACATTTTAACGAGGTTTTGTGCAGCAGATTTTTCTAATGTAATATATCTTTTAATTTCTTAAGTACTGCTTCCATGAGTGTTGAGTGTGAATCCAAGCAAAATGAAATATTTGAAAACTTCAAACTTATAACCATTTATCATGATGTTATTTATTGGTCCAGTTGTGAGGATGTTCCATTGCTTTATATTAAGGTGCAGACCATACTGAAGACTGCAGTCTTCAATATTCATCAGTAAGTATTGCAAGCCCTCTTTGCTTTCAGCAATCAAAGTTGTGTCATCTGCATATCACAGGTTGTTGACCTCCAATCCAGATTCCATGTTCTTCTTTTCATATAATCCATCTTCTCAGATTCTTTGCTCATCACACAGATTGAATAAGTAGGGTAAAAAACACAACCATGACATAGACTTTTCTGAATTTAAACCATTCTGTATCCCCTTGTTATGTTGTAACAACTGCCTCTTGGTCTATGTACAGGTTCCTCATGAGCACAATTGTTTTGAAATTCTCATTTTCTCAGCATTGTCTCTAATTTGTTATGGTCCACACAGTCCAATGCCTGTGCATAGTAAACACAAGAAAGAATCTTTTAAAATATTTTCTGCTTTCAATGAGTTTTCATCTGATATCAACAATTATATCCCACATACCACTTCCTTGTTTGACTCTGACTTAAATTTCTAGCAACTCCCTATCAAGATACTGCTCCAACCATTTTTAAGTTACCTTCAGCAAAATATTACTTGCAAATGATATGAATGATATTATTCAATGATTTCTGCATTCCATTGGGTCACTTTTATTTGAAGTGGGCATACATATGAATGTCCTCCAAGTGTTTGGTCAGGTAGTTGTCTTCCACATAAGCAGGCACCTCCATTGCTACATCAGCTGAAATATTTCCATTTTCATTTTGTCAAGTCCTGGAACCTTGTTTTTCACCAATGTCTTCAGTGCAGTTTGGACTTCTTCCTTCAATACCATTGATTAAAGATCAGATCATACCTCCTGAAAAAATTAAATATCATCCCATTCCTTTTGGTACAGTGATTTTGTGTATTCCTTCCATCTTCTTTTGATGCTTCCTGGATCAATCAATATTTATACCTACAAAATTCTTCAATATTTCAAATTGAGGCTTGAATTTGCATTTTCTTCTTTCTTCTAGCTTATGAAAGGCTGATTGTGCTCTTCTTTTGTGGTTTTATGACGGTAGGACTTTGTATGTTTAATTTTAATTCTTTGTTTTGAACTGTGCTTTTAAAATATTCTGTTCAGCTCTTTTACTTCATTTATTCCAGTATTTTTAGCTTTTCTACATTCACAAACTGGTGATTAGAATACAAAAGTGGGAAATAAAACATAAGGATCAGTAATTGAAAAATATGCCCTTGATGAAAGAAATGATGCCAAGATTGCTTGATAGAATTTTGTGATTCCAGTGACTTATTGATTGCAAATAACTTTTAAAATAATGCAAAAGATGATTATACACATGGAATTCACATAAATCAAATTAACTGGTGCACTGTGGGATAAAACACTGGACTACAAGTTTGGTTTGAACCACAGGGTCAGTGGTTCATACTCACCAGCCGCTCCTTGGAAACCCTACACAGGATTGCTATGAGTTGAAACTGACTCCACAGCACTTAAAAACAACAACATCTGTGGACAGAGATGGTGGAAAACCCCGTATCATCAGCTAAAAGAAGGGCAAGGGCAGATTGTGAAATCGACCATTAAATGCCCATACACAAGTTCAAGGTGAAGCTGCAGAAAATTCAAACATATCCATGAAAGCCAAAATATGACCTTGAACATTTCCCACCTGACTTTAGAGACAGTCTCAAGAAAATATTTAATAACTGAAGACCAAAAGAGTTGTGGAGTGACATCAAGAACATCATACAGGAAAACAGCAAAATATCTTTAAGAAAGCAAAAAGAAAGAAAAAACCAAAATAGATGTCAGAAGAGACTTGCAAATTTGTTCTCCAGCATAGAGATGCTAAAGCAAAGGGGAAAGGTGATGAGGTAATAAATCTGAATAGAAAATTTCAAGGGCAGCTCAAGAAGACAAAGTCAAACATTACAATGAAGTGTACAAAAATCTGGAGTTTGAAAACCAAAGGGAAGAACATGCTCAGTATTTCTCAATCTGAAAGAACTGAGAAAAAAGTCAAGCCTTGGCTTGAAATGCTGTGGCAAAATATTGAATGATGCAGAAAGCATCAAAAGAAGGTGAAAGAAATACAGTCACTGTACCAAAAAGAAATAGTCAATGTTCAACTGTTTCAAGAGGTAGCATATGATCAAAAGCATATGAAGGAAGAAGTCCAAGCTATATTGAAGGCATTGGCAAAGAACAAAGTTCTGGGAATAGATGGAATACAAATAGAAATCTCTCAACAAACAGGCAATACTGGAGGCACTCATGCAACTATGCCAAGACATTTGAAAGACAGTTACTTAGCCAACTTATTGGAAAAGATCCATATTTGTTCCCATTCCAAAGAGAGGTGACCTAATGCAATGAAAAAAGCATCCAATAATATAATAATTATTGCATGAAAATAATATTTTGCTACAGATAATTAAAAAATGGCTACAATAGTACATTGGCAGGGAACTGCTAGATGTTGCAGTCATATTCAGATGAGGACTAGGGATATCATTGTTAACGTTAGATAGATCTTGGCTGAATGCTGAGAATACCAGGAAGATGTTTACCTCTGTATTATTGACTATGCTAAGACTGTCAACTCTTTGGATCATGACAAGCTATGGACAACACTACGGAGAATGAGTACTGAAGAACATTTAATTGTGCTCATGAGGAAATGTACAAAGACCCAGAACAGTTGTTAAAAGAGAACAGGGGAATACTGAATGGTTTAAAGTCAGGAAAGATGTGTGCCAGGGTTGTGTTCTTGCACCATACTTATTCAAACTGTATGCTGAGCAAATGATCTAGAAGCTGGATTATATGAAGAAGAATGTGCTATCAAGATTGGATGTAGACTCATTAAAAACCTGTGATATGCAGATGATACAACTTTGCTTGATGAGAGCAAAGAGGACTTAAAATACAGGCTGATGAAGATCAAAGACCACCACCTACAGCATGGGTTGCACCTCAATATAAAGAAAACAAAAATCCTCACCAATGGATCAATAAATAATGTCATGATAAGTGAAGAGAAGAATGAAGTTGTCAAAGATTTCATTTTGCATGGATTCACCATAACACTCATAGAATCAATAGTCAAGAAATGAAATGATGTATTGCATTTGGCAAATCTTCTGCACAATACCTATTCAAAGAGCTAAGAGGAAGGATGTCACTTTGAGCGCTGAAGTGTAGCTGAACCAAGCCATGACAGTTTCAGTAGCCTCATATGTATGTGAAAGTTGGACAATGAATAAGGAAGATCATCGAAGAACTGATGTGTTTGAGTTATAGTGTTGGAGAAGAATATATATATTTTTAAAGCATCATGGACTGCTAGAAGAACAAAGAAATCTGTGTTGGAAGAAATACAACCAGAATGCTCCTTGGGAACCAGGATGGAGAAATTTAGTCTCCCATGCTTCGGACACATTGTCAGGAGGGACCAGTCCCTGGAGGTGCATATCATGCTAGGTAAAGTGGAAGGTCAGTGAAAGAAAAGAAGACCTTCAATGAGATATATTAGTATTAAAGTGGCAGCAGCAATGGGCTCAAGATTCACAATGGTTATAAGAATGACACAGGACCGGATGGTGTTTCATTCTGTTCTGTGTAAGGTCACTACACGTTGGAATTGACTCAACAGCACCTTACAACAAAACTTTCTTCATATATGATGTACTTGATGTCATCCCACAATTCTGATCTTCAATCATTAATGTCTAGTACATCAAATTTGTTTGTGATGGTTTCTAAATTCAGATGGCATGTACTTAGGCTAACATTTCGGCTCTCATGTTGTTGTTGTTAAGCACCATTGAGTCGATTCTGACCCATAGTGACCCCATAGAGGGTTTGTAAGGAGCAACTGGTGACCTTGAACTGCTGACCTAGCAGTTCAAATGGCTTTGCAGTCTGATGCATTAACCCACAGGACCACACCAGAACTCCATGGGTTTGCTTTAATTTTTACCTGCAACCAGAAGTTGCAAATGAGCAAATGATGGTATGTTCCACAGTCCACCCCCAATATTGTTTGTGCTGATGATATTGAGCTTACCCATAATTTCTTATCACAAATAAAGTTATTTTGTGTATCCAGTGTATTCCATCTGTGGATGTTCATGTGTATAGCTACTGTTCATGTTGCTGAAAAAAAGATATTTGCAATGAATAGATCTTTGGTATTGCAAAATTCTATTATATAATCCTCAGTGTCATTTCTATCACCAAGGTTATGCTTTTCAACTACTGGACCTTTCTCTTTGTTTCAAACTTTCACGTTCCAAGCAGCAGTAATTGATAATGAATCTTGATTGCATGTTTGATCAATTACAGATCAAGGTGTTAGTAGAATTCTTCAATTTCTTCATCAATGGTTTTAGTGAGGTGTTACATAACCTTGATAAATAGTGGTGTTCACTAGTCTTCCTTGTAGACATCAGGATATCATCCTATCACAGACAACATTATACTTCAAGATATATCTTGTTAAGCCAGTTGAAGAAAACAATTTACTAATTTTGGTAAGGAAACTTCTTTAGCTCTTTTGCCAATCAGATAAAAACCATGCATTGTGGATAAAACATTTCCAAATCTGTAAGGATTCTAAATAGCATTCTTTTTGTCCTGATTCATTACAACTGTGTTTTGGTGATTTTTAGTCTTCTCCCTTGTATGTAGTATTCATTCATAATTTTTGACTCTGAATTCTCCCTGGAGAGACGTCTACTTCCGTAGAAGTTATTTAACTTGCTAGGGCAAAATTATGCATAACTTGAAGATTATTACTTGAGACTTCATGAGGGTTCTGACATTCCACCAGGCAAAAATTACCTTTTAATGCTGAGGATTTCAAGTCGCTAGGCAATCCAGAAAATTGCACAGAAATCTTCAAAAAATAGATTGTGTGTACTAACATCTTCAAATGAGCACATATTCAAACATGACCTGAAATCCTTATGTATTTTCAAGGAAACTCTTTTTTCTAATGTTTTCTATATTCCCTCTTGGTAAATACTGAAGAGTTCTGATATGAGATGTGAATCTACTTATACACAGCAGGTAATGCTAAGAATTAAGTAACTTCTCCAATATTTAAACAGACATAAGCTTACAGTTGCTACTCTCCTTTTTTTTTTTTTTTAAGTTTCTATTGTGGATTGAGTGAAAGTTTACAAGGCAGATCATCAGTTTTACATTCAACAAATTAAACACTTTGTTTCATTACAATCCCCTCCATGTACCAACAGTTAACAGTATTTCTCACTATCTACTTTAGCTCTTTTTTTGTTTTGTTTTTAACACTCAGGCATATATAATAATTTACACCACCAAAGGGCATATTTTGCCAGTCTGTCTCCTGGCTGCTATCTCTTAGTCCCTCTCTTCCCATGAATCTAGAGTCCTCAGCTGCTCCCTCTCTCCATGTCCCCATCTCTGCCTCTATCTCTGGTGTCACTGCTTCTCTGGATAGGATCGTGCACTCGGCTTGTGCTCTTCTCCCTTGATGGTCCCAGTGTCCTTTGTTTCTGGACTGTAAGATTAACTAATCCCCCATTTTTGTTGGAAAACTTTACCTTTACAATTGTGACAGTTACAATTAGTCATGATAACAATTACTCACTATAGAATCATAAGAACCTTATCCCCATCTCTTTTAACCAGACCTATCCAGACAAGATGAAAACTATTCAGTGGGGACTCTTTCTTACTTTCCTCTTTTTAATAGAATAATTGGCAGTCAAATCATTTAAGGCATGATCTCAATTACTCTAATCACCTGAATGACATATTTTCCTAACAGTAAAACTAGGTCCTCTGGAATCTTTGCATGAGTGGCTTAACTGTTGAAGCAGGATCCATTAATTTACAACGATGAATTCTTCCATTTGTTTTGAAATTGTTCGCTTGCCTTTTCTGCTAGAGGCAAAGCTTATTACACAATCAAAGGAAATAATATAGCTTTACGTTGTCACATTGGCTTTCTTGCCAACCCATTCCCTAGTGTCCTTTTATTTGGGTTTAATTGTCCTAAGAATTTTTGAAATTTGAATTCAAAGGAGTAAAGCTAAATTATTAATGCAAGATCTTCAGCTATTGGCATATAGATTGGTGTATATCTAAGTCCAAAGATGAACGTGAAATTGATATATCAATATTTTCCACTTATTACTTTTAAAAGAGCAAGGTATATATAAAGCAAATCAATTTACTTATTTTTCTTACATCTATGTCTTCATCTGAGAACACCCACCTCCGACAATGTTGCTGCCAATGTCACCCCCAATTTGACAGTTTAATTATTTTTCTATAGTCGGTGGGTTGAACAAATTCAACCTACTGTAAGTTTAAACAAACTTTAACTTAGAAATATTAGGGAAAACACTATTTTGTAGTAAAAGAAAGCAAATCAAAGAGCATAGTCGAGGTGTAAAATCAGAAGAGAGATGAAGCATACTGACATAAAAAACTTACTATCCCTTCTACTTCCTATCAACTCTGCTTGCTTATTTTGACTTGTACATGCATTTATAGAAGGGGAATAAAAACGTTCATGGAAAAGTGAAATCAAAAGGTAAGGAAATGTTTCCATGTTAACTTTTAGAAGCCCACTCATATTTGCTTCTTTTAGCCTTTTATGTTGTTGTTAAATGCCATCAAGTCAGTTCCAACTCATAGTGACACTGTACAGAGTTTCTGAGGAGTGGCTGGTGAGCTTGATCTGCTGACCTTGCTGTTCAAACCCACCTTGCAGTCCAGCACATGAACCCACAGTGCCACACCAGGATTTCCCCTAATTGGGATATTTGATAGTGCTTGATTTATTGCATTTTTCTTGGTATTTAATCTA
>NW_006408590.1:2964258-2987471 GCF_000296735.1 Chrysochloris asiatica | reverse complement strand
AACAGGCCACGAAGATACTGAAAAATCCTTCCAAACAAACTATCATGTCAACAAATATCATCTTGTACTCTGTTAGGAATGAGAGAAAAGGTGTTTTATTGATAAATACTACTGCTAGAACTGGGCAGTGATAAGTAAAAATAGAAAATAAAAATCCTCCATACATCAATAGGAATTGTTTAGTGCCCTTGAGTTGGTTCAGACTCATAGTGACCTTATGTAGGATTTCCGAGTAGTGGCTGGACGGTTTGAAATGCCAACCTCTCAGTTATCAGTGCAATGCTTCTCCTACGGCACTATGCCTGAGGTGTGTATATACATAGAGAACAAAGAAGAGGGAAAGGGTTAATGATTGCAGATAAGGTCAGCTTCACCTTGAACTCTTTTGAAAGGTGAAGGTCAGGATGCAAACAATTTGGAACAAATTGTTTATATTTTGACACATGAAGAAAATTGTTCATGACCACAATCATAATCACATAAAACTGACCAAAATCATGTATTTTTGTTAACTGTCATTGAGTCAGTTACAACCCATAGTGACCCTATGTATAGTACAGGGTTTCCAAAGAACAGCAACTGGTGGGTTTGAACTGCAGACTGTGTGCTTAGCAGTCCAGTTCTTATCCTACAGTACCACACCAGGACTCCACATTCATATATAACCGATTACAATTATCTATAACCAAACCAGCTGGAGCCACAAGGTGGTAAGTTACTCCTTGGCTAGGAAGGAATAACTTACCTATGAACCCTGCTGGTTTGGTTATAAATGATTGCAGTCTGTTATACATGATTATGATTGTAATCATGAATACATTCCCACACACACACACACACACACACTGGAAACAGAATGTTTACGTCTTTACACACATTTTCCCCAAACAGTTTTCATCCTGACCTTTTATTGCCTAGGAATGTATGTTGGCCCCATCAGTCTTATGTCTGACACAGTGCCTCCAGTGTGAAACTTTTCTGTTTACAATCTCCTCCATAAAGAAAAAAAGGACATCATTTTACAATTACATCCATACATTTTTTAGAAACAATGAACTTAAACAGGAAAATTAGAATTTTTAAAGTGACTGTTGCTCATTTATCAATGGGAAAAAACCCAGGATACTTAAGTGACTTGCTAAGAGTCCTGGTATGGAGTATGATCTGCGCTGCTAATCTTGAGGTCAGTGGTTCAGAACCACTAGCTGCAACTTAGAAACCCTACACAGGGTTGCTGGGAGTTGGTGCTGACTAGACAGCTATTCCAAGATGAAATAGATTAACATTCGCATGTGAGACAGGTGATATTTCCTGTTATTTTCCTATAGGTTCAAGTCATGGATTATTTTCTATACTTAATGAAAAGAGAATCCTCTGAGCATATTGTCTAAAATATTGATTACTCAATGAACCAGAGCTTCAAGGAAGAGAAGAAGGCTTTTTGTTTAAAAAAAGCAAATTTTCACTACACCAATACAAACCATTCTCCCTTCCTTCATTCATTCTTACATTCTTCCCAAATGGTATACATTCTGATCTTTCCTTTCCTAAGAATGCACATTGATGTCATCATTGTTACATCTGACACAAGTGTCTCTAATTTGAAATGTTTCCATTTATATTTCTCCTTTTTAATTAACTCTGCTAGGGGTTACTGATCACCAACAATAGAGCAGCCTTTCTTCTGGAAAAACTTTGTTGTCTTGAGGAGCTTTGATTAATAAAAACTATTTTCTTCACCTTGCTAAGCTAATAGTCCTCATCTTCAGGGTGAGTAGGTTTTTTGGTGGGGAGCATCTTAATGAATGAGGGTATATTCAAAGAACATTTTTCAGTCAGTACAGTATGGTAGGTGTCAAGATGAAACATACTTATGAAGGCAAAAGGGAGATGATTAAGTAACACTGTCATTGGTGAAAGCCTATGAAACTAGCACGGTTTTAAGAGGATAAAATTGTTTTGAGATATAGCACATTTCATGAATAAACAGCATTGAATTAAAGCAAAAAAGCATTTAATAATGGAAATGTAGAGGAATATAAAAATTCCAAAAAGAGCAACTTTTTTCTATAATCCATCCCAAGAGGAAAACCAATAGCTTATAATTTCAATTAAGGAAAGAACAGGATATTTAAAGTGAGATACTAAATGTTGTATATGATTAACACAAAGTGCAATATTAGCACTATTATAAGGAAAATGAACAAAGCAATCTGATTTTATTATGACACAGGTACCCCTTTGCACTGCAATGAGAACATCAAGTGCCATTCTATTTTGGGAGTCCTGGTGTGGTGTTGTGGGTTAATGTGCTGGACTGAAAAGTCAGTTTGAACCACAAGGTCAGTGGTTCAAGATCACCAGTTGCTCCTCAGAAACCCTATGCAGGGTCTCTGTGGGTTGGAACTGACTTTATGACACTTAAAAACAATTATATTTTGGAGTACGATTTTCTCATTATTGCTGTGTGAGTAGACAGTCACTTGTCTGTCAGTTTGTCATACTGTGTTGGATTGAGTGTTGCTGTATTGCTAGAATCTAGACCATTGGTAGACCTACCCTGGTGTGGCACTGCAGGATCACCACTTGACTGTGAACCACAAGGTCAGCAGTTCTAACCCACCAGCAGCTCCTTAGAACCCTTATACAGGATTGCTGTGAGTCAGAACTGACTCCATGACACTTAACAACAACAATAGACCACTGGTATTTTAAATACCTGCAGTATCAATCACAGTTGACTGGTTTTAGCAGAATTTCAAGACAAAGACAGAATAGGAAGAAGGACAGGCACACCACTTCTGAATGTTTAGTCACTGAAAACCTTATGAATAGTAACAGAACATTGTTTGATATACTGCTGGAAAATGAGCCCCTCATGTGACAAGGCACCAAAAGTAGGAATGGGAAGGAGCTGCCTCCTCAAAGTAGAGTTGAACTTACTGAAGTAGATGGATCTAACTTTTGAGACCTCCATTTGATTATGGGGCACAATTCAAAATGAGAAGAAACAGCTGCAAATATCCATTAATAATCAGAACTATGAGCCCAGTACAACTGGAAGTTAGCAAAAATAAACTGAAACACATAAAGATCAATTTTCTATGCATTTTGTGGTTAAGTGCTAGCAAGTCAGTTCCAACTCATAGCTACAGTATATAGGTTTTCCAAGGCTGGAAATCATCGTGGGAGCAGAAAGTCTCATTTTTCTCCCATGGAGAAGCTGGTGAGATTGAAACACCAACTTTGAGGTTCACATTCCAATGCTTATTACACAGAGTTACCATGTTCCACATCCTAATAATTACTCAACTGAAAAGGACAGTTATTGGTTATTTTGAATCAGATAACATATGGCTTACTCTGCTGAGAATGGTAAATTGAAGAAACATGGTGTTACATTTATCATCAAAAAGAGAATTTCAAGATCCATCTGTGATAGGATAATATCCAGGCATCTACAAGGAAGACTACCATTATTTAAATTTACACACCAACCAGTGTTGGTATGTAAATTTAAATGTACACATCCACCAGTGATGATGAAATTGAAGAATCCTATCAAATTCATCAGACATGCAATCCATATGCATTGATAATTACTGATGTTTGGAATGTGAAAGTTGGAAGCAAACAGGGAGGATTGGTACTTGGAAAATATGGTGTAGAAACAAAGCTGGAGATCACATGATAGAATTTTGCAAGGCCAATGATTTCTTCATTGCAAATACCTTTTTTCAAAAACATAAAGCCATGATATTTTCAATAACCTCATATGCATGCGAAAGCTGGACAGTGATTAAGGAAGACCGTAGAAGATTTGATGCATTTGAGTTATGGTTTTGGAGGAAAATACTGAAAGTGCCATGGGCTGCCAAAAGAACCAACAGATCTGTGTTGGAAGAAATACAGCCAGAGTACTCCTCGGAGGCAAGGATGGCCAAACTTCGTCTCTCATACTTTGGACATATTGTCAGGAGGGACCTGTCACTGGAGAAGGATATCATGTTTGGTAAGGTGGAGAACAGAGAAAAAGAGGAAGACTCCCAACGCGATAGATTGGAAAGGTGGCGGCATCAATGGACTCAAGTGTGGCAACAGTAGTGAGGTTGGCCCAGGATCGGGCAGTGTTTCCTTCTGCTGTGCATAAGGTCACTATGAGTTGGTACTGACTTGGTGGCACCTAACAACAACAACAATATACATGGACTTCACTAAATGAAATTCACAGAAATTAAATCTATTACATCTGTGAGAAGAGATGATGGAGAAGCTCAGTAACATCAGCCAAAACAAGGTCATGGACCAACTGTGAAATAGACATATTGTTAACATGCAAGTTCAGGCTGAAGTTGAAGAAAAGTAAAATATCTCCACAAAACCCAAATTATGACACTGAATGTATTCTATCTGAATTTATAGACCATATCACAAAGAGACTTTGTACATTAGACATTAATGACCAAAGAGCAGAAGAGTTGTGGAATGACATCAAGAACATCATCACGAAGAAAGCATAAAGGTTATTAAAAAGACAGGAAAGACCAAAAAGGATTTCTGAAGTGATTCTGACACTTGTTCTCCATAATAGAGATGCTAAAATAAATAGAAAAAAAATTAGGAAATAAAAGAGTTGAATAGAAACTTTCAAAGGGCAGCTTAAGAACATAAAGTCAACTATTATAATGAAAAGTGCAAAGACCTGGAGCTAGAAAACCAAAAAGGAAAACTTGCTCAGCATTTCTCAAGCTGAAAGAACTGATTGAAAAATTCAAGCCTCAACTTACAATATTGAAGAATCCTACTGGCAAAATATTAAATGATGTTGACAGGATCAAAAGTAGATGGAGAGAAGAGCCTGAATGGAATGTAGGACCTTATCCAGAGAAGTAGCAATACCAGAGATGAAGACAGAGATGAGGTCATGGTGAGATAGAGCAGCTGAGGACTCTAGACTCATGGGAAGAGAAAGGTGTGTGCTGGGAGCAAGGAGACAGCTCTACAGAATGTACCCTTTGGTTGTTTAAATGATTATATATTCCTGAGTGTTTCTGTGTACATCCAAAAACAAAAAACAAAAAACAGAGGGAACAGAAGCAAATACTGTTGAATGATGATGCATGGAGGGAATTGCAATCATTGCAATGTTACAAAATATGACAGGAAGAGTGAAAAACTGTTGTTCTCCCATGTAAACAAACTATCACTCAATGCACAATAAAAGCTTTAAAAAAAGTAGATCGAAGGAATAACAGAGTCATTGTACCAAAAAGAAATTAATGTTGTTCGACCCTTTCTTGGGGTAGCATCTGATCAAGAACTGATGGTAACAAAGGAAGATATTCAACCTGAAATGAAAGAATTGGTAAAAATCAAGATTCCAGGAATTTTCAGAATAAAAATTTAAATATTTCAACAAACTGATGCAGTGCTAGCAGCGTTCACTCATATATACCAAGAAATTTGGAGGCTAACTACTTGTCCAAACAATTAGAAAGATCTATATTTGTGTCTATTTAAAAGAGAGGACTCAATGGAATACAGAAATCATCGAACAATATCATTAATTTCACATGCAAATAAATTTTTTGCTGGGTGTCATTAAAAAATTATTGCAGCAGTATGTAGACAGGAAGCTGCCAGAAATTCAGACAAGATTCAGAAAAGGAAGTGGAACTAGGTATATCATTGCTGACATCATATCATGACTGAAAGTAAAGTATCTAAAAAAATCTTTACTTGTGCTTTATTGATGATGCAAAATCATTTGACTGTGTGGATTACAACAAACTAGAGATAACATAGTGAAGAACACATATTCCAGAAAACATAATTGTGCTCATGAGGAATCTGTACATAGATCAAGTGACAAGTCATTAGAACAGAATATGGGGATACTGAATGGTTTAAAATCAGAAAAGGTGTGTGTCAGGGTTGTGTCCTTTCATACTTTTTCCATGATGAGCAAATAATCCAAAAAGATGGATTACATGAAGAATAGCATGGCATCAGGATTGGAGGAAGATTCATGAACACCATGTGATATGCAGATGACACAACTTCTTTGCTTTCTGAAAATGAAGAGGACTTGAAGTATTTACTAATGAAGATCAAAGACTACAGCCTTCCATATGTATTGCAGTTCATTGGAAAGAAAATGAAAATCCTCACAACCAGACCAATAAATTACATCATGATAAATAGTTAAAAGATTGAAGTTGTCAAAGATTTCATTTTACTTGGACCCACAATCAACACTCAAGAAAGCAGCAGTCAATAAATCAAAGGATGCATTGCATTAGGCAAATCTTCTGCAAAAGACCCTTTAAAGTGTTAAAGAACAAAAATGTCACTTTGAGGACTAGGGTGCACCTGATCCAAGTTCTGGTATTTTCAATAGCTTCATATGCATGTGAAAGTTGGACAATGAGTAAGGCTGTAGTCTCCTGGGACAAAGGTGGAAATTTAAAAAAGAGAGAGAGAGAGAGATTATAACAGGTGCTTTTTCAGGCCTGGTCCAGGGTTTGGAGTTAGTCATGTATTCCAGAGGTCATGTGGTTCTGGCTACAAAAGAGTTTAAATGTCACCTTCAGTTGTCCAGTGGGTTTCTTATCCCAAAAAGGAATCTTAGCCTTTTTATAACTGTGATCAATGTATTCCCTCTAATTTGTATTGATGAGGAGGACTATGTATAGTCCCTTCCAATGATGTTTTCATAAGCCATTTATTTAATGTGTCTTCTAATATAAGAGGGAGCTTCACAAAGTTCCTTCTTCCAGAATCTTTTTTAAGTCCCGTCATACATATTTTCCTGGGGGGATATTAGGCAGACTTTGAGAGTATAGTTTCTGTCTGTCAAAGTCTTCTCTTACAAGAAGAAATATAACCTGTGAAATATAATTTTTATAGTATTGGATTAAAGCTTATAAATACTTCACTATCTCAAGATGAACAAAGCTAGGGTCAGTGAAGACAACATAAAAATGGGCCATGGGTTTTCCTAGTAATTATTTCATAAGGAGTAAACTTGGTAGACACAAATGCTGTGGATCTTAGATTTAAGGAAGAATCTTAGTTCAGAATACATTTAAAGTTTTACGAAGTTTTGCTATTTGGGTCTTTATCATACCTTTATTTCTCTCTACCAAACCAAAAGACTGAGGATAGGGAAAATGTAGACTTTTATAAATGGGAAATACTCTCTAGTTCTTGAATAATTTGACCAGTAAAATGAGTTCCCTAAAAAGTGTAAACAGGAAAAAAGAATTTTTGGTGCTCCTCAGGTGGACATGATATTTTCAAGAAGTGCTTTGCTACAAAGGCTGAAGTAGTATGATGCCAGGGAATTCTTCTATCCAATGTGGCAATCTGCAAATCCTTATTAATACATATTTATAAATATTTGCTTGTAAAAACTGAATAAAATCTAGTTGTCATTCAAATTTTGGCCTGGAAGAATATTGTCCAGGTTCATCTGCAAGATGGTCACTGAAGTTATGAGAACAAACAGGGCAATATGCGGCAATATGTTGGGCAGTTGAAAAAGTGTTTTCCCTACATATATGTTGTTGTTGTTGTTAGAACAACTCAACAAAATAAAATTCCGGTTTATTGTTGGACAATATTGTTTCACATATACATCAAACAAGCCAAAAACAAACAAACAAATAAAATAAACAGCAACTTCATAGACAAAAAAAAGGAAAGGAACTTTATCTTTGGCCTTTTTTAACCATCTCATACAAATCAACTACTGATAGTACACCTAAGTACATACACAAAAAAAGTTATTGGAATGCTCGGATAAGATTGTAATTTTGTTGTTGTTGTTGTTTTTGCTTTTTTTTTTTTTTACAAGGTTGTTTTTTTTCTCCTTTGAGATTATAATGAACATGGTCTTACCATGTTCATTACAATGTCAGAGTAAAGTCAGAACCAGGACAGAGAACGCTCCAAAGGCTGGTTTGGTCATCCAAGATCATTAAAAATGGCTGACCCCTAACAATATGCACAAACATATAAAATGTAAATTAGAAATACAAACAAATTTTCCTTTTTAAAGTAGTTGTAAGAAAAAAAACAGGTCCTTGGAAGTTTTGATTCTTTTTTCTCCCCTGTTGCAAATTCACGCTTGTGGGTTTGGTTAGGTGATGGTGAGCGCATGTTATGTGCAGGTTGTTGTTGTTGTTATGTGCCGTGCAGTTGGTTCTGACTCATAGTGACCCTTTATGGGAGCAGAAAGCCTCCATCTTTCTCCCGCAGAACAGCTGATAGTTTCGAACTGCTGACCTTGCGGCTCGCTACCAGAGGTGGTACCCAAAGTAGGCGCTGGGACTCTGTACTCCAAGGTGACCACGTTTAGATTCTGAGACCAAAAGTGGAAGATGAATAGGTCACAGTGGCCTTTTAAATTTTAACCTTTCCTTTTTTGCTGTCTAGTCATCCTGATCCGTCTTCTGCTACTTGGTATCAACATCATCATCCTCATCCTCTTCAGCTTCCCATTTGCCCATTGCTGCCTCTGCCTCATCTTTATCTCCCTCTTCTTCCTCACCATCCCCATATTCCTTCCCACCTCCCCTCCCCCCACCCCCATCCCCACTGCCGCCCTTCTTTCTCTTCCTTGTCTACCTCACTGTCAGCCTCCTGTTTCCCATTTTCCTTGTTAGCATTCACATTAGCTGGTGAGTCTCTTCCATTTTCTGGTTCCTCCACAACCTTCTTCTTCTCCTTTAAGTCCTTGGTGGTGATCTCCGAGCTGGTGTCCACAGCTGTGTCTGACATGATGGGGCACACCAGTGATGCAATACAGAGGATGACAAGGAGAGTGCGAGTTCGGGGACTCTGACAAAAGAGCTGCAGGAGACCACACCAGTGGAAAAGGAGGAGAGCAGCTGAGGAGGCTGCTGGGGAGCTGGGAGCTGGACCCCAGAACAATACAAAGATGGCTCTTCAGAGCAGCCAGAGGGGCCCTACCCATATTTTTTTAAGGTCTCAAATATTTTCTTTCATCCCATATGGGGACATTTCACATAAGGCTCACATCATAGGAATGTGCAGGAAATTGTGTAAAAGGTTTCTTATTAGTTCCAGCCCAGAATTTAGTGGCAGGATCTTGGTAACAACCTTTTTCTTTGGCTCATTTTGCCTTATGGGGCTTTAAGAGTTTTTCTAAAGTTAATTCATGAAGATTGGCATTATCAATACACACATTTGTGGGGTCGTTTTCGTTATTTATCATAAGCATAGGTATAACTTGAGAAGCAGCTTGTTTGGCTGCTATATCAGCAGGATTATTTCCTCAATTTTTTTCAGACAGGATTTATAGAACAACTAGTCTAAAAGGTCTGCTATCAAAGGTTCATTTTCATGGCATTTCTAGGAGAGGTTAAAAATTCCTTTGTTTCAAAATCATGCTAAAATCACATGCAATTCTAAAACATATACACTGTCCATAAGAGTATTAACATATTTCTTGAAGCAGTTCTACAAGCCTCAGGGAGGGCAATTAACTTGCCATGTCGGGATGAAGTGGGTTTAGGGAGAACCTGAGCTCCAAGGATTTCAGTAGAAGTTTTAACAATGTATTCAGCATGATAATGAGGACTAGTAGAATTAGGGCTTAAATAGGAACCATCTACAAACAAAACTAAAGCTTGATTAGCTAAAGGGTTCTCTTTTATGTCTTTTTGTGTGGTTAGGAATTGCTCAGTCAAGTCTAGACAATCAGGCTAGTTGTTCTCATTGTTGGCAGAAGAGTAAACTGGATTTAAAGTGGCCACTGAATGTAGCCTAATGCTAGATGCAGCCAAAAGGAGAATTTTATAGGAGCTTTACCTGCTGGCAGAAATATGTTGCATCAAGGCAGAATTAATTAAGGCAGACACAGCATGGGGCACAAAGTCATCTAAGAAGGTTCCTAGTACCACATCTGCTGTGACTTGTCCTACTTTGGCAGTAACAGTCAGGAGGGTATCCCCTAGGTAAAAGGGCAAGCTGTAGGCTGTAACAACCTGTAGGTCTTCCTTTGTCCTCCATTTTTTTTTAGTTAGCATGCCTAAAGTGTTTCCAGATACTTCATGTACTAATAAGGAAAAATCAAGGTAATTACGAAAACCTAGATTGTTGTTGTTGTTGTTGTTAAGTGCCGTCGAGTCGGTTCCGACCCATAGCGACCCTGTACAGGGTTTCCGAGGGTGTAAATCTTTACGGGAGTAGAAAGCCTCATCTTTCTCCCGCGGAGCGGCTGGTAGTTTCGAACCACTGACCTTAAGGTTCGCAGCCCGATTCGTAACCACTACGCTACCAGAGATCCTAGATAGGACTTGTTAATTAATGACACTTTAAGTAGAAGTGCAGCTTGTCAATCTTCTGGTGCAATTTGGGATAAATATAGCTCAGAAGCCTTTAAATATTTATATAAAGGTTGAGCCAATAGATAAGTTGGGAATCTAGGTTCAACAATAACTGCAGAATTCTTGAAAACTCCATAGCTTTGTTTAGGTATGAGAAAGAATAAAAAATGTTTGTTTTCATTTAGAATCAGTAGAGATATCTTTTACAGAAATTAGGTGGTTTGACTATTTAACAGGAAATGAGTTTGGGGTTTTTACTGGAAACTTATGACGAGCAGCAGACACATTTTTTAATAAAGCTATACTGTCATCAAGATATGTTGCTGATAGGTTAAGCAAACTAGTAGATCATCAACATATTTGCAGCAATGCGGATTTGTTTGTAAACTGTAAAATCTACAAATCTCAATTCAGAATCAGATAAAAATGGGCAGGAGAGTAGGGAAATCTCTTTAATGCATGAGAATCCAGTTGAATTGTTGCTTGTCCCAAGTACAGGTAAGCAAGTACTGACTTTTAGAATGTACAGGAATACACAAAGGTGGCACTTAAATCTTAGAGTGAGTTGCAATAGAAGGAACACTGGAAAGTAATAAGTGTAGATGAGGGATTACTGGGAATTCAGTAAAAACAATATGATTGATTATATGCAAATCTTGCTTTATAAAGGAAATCTTGTGTGATAGGAACTAGTCCTTTTGCTTATTCTTTGAGTGTATATTGGGAACTTTGGGGCAGAATTTAGATAAATGTATTTGAATTTTAATTGGCTCCATTGATGAAATTAATGTGGATCTGGTGGTCCATAAGGTTTCAGGAACTAGGAAAAGGATATCAGAAGACATAGTAAAGGGTTAAATTAGATTTTGGAGAGAAATGACAAGTGCTTGGATATGGTTTATTCTTCTTGAGTATTGTCTAATTCAGAAACTGTCTGTTAATATAGGGTGTTATACAGTTTCAATCGTATTACTCCTTTTCATTAAATTGTAAATGGCTTTTGAAAATACCATAGCTTGAGTCAGGCACATGGTAGTCCTCAAACTGTCATCTTTGCTCTTGAACATGTTAAAGAGGTCTTGTGCAGCAGATTTGTCTAATACATTACATCATTTAATTTCTTGACTGCTGCTTCCATAAACGTTGATTGTGGTTAATAGCACACAGTATGGCTCTAATGTCAAAAATTTGGAAGGTGCTCTGTAAATAAAGTAGTGTCCCAGTACAGATTAAGAGCCACCATAATATAATCCCTGTGTGTTCCTAGAAAGCTTTCATTCTTAATTAGATTATAGGATTTTTTTTTAGGGAGCTATGCCATTCTTTTGTTTATAGCACTCATTTTCCCAATGCCCAGGTTGTTTACACTAGTGATGAACACCCATCTCTATGTCATTGGAAGTTTTCACGTTTTTCTCTTGAATGACTGCAGTGTTTGCCACTGAAGGGATATTAATTTGTTAGCACTAGAAACCATCTATGATGGAGAGTGTGGGAAAGTTTGTAAACAAAGTTAGCTAATTCTACAACAACAGCCATTGTCCATTTTAATCAATGTTGCTTTACTAAGAGCTCATATTTAAGATCAGATGGGTAAGCAACATTGAAAATACCTGAGTCACCAAGCATGATCAAATTAAGTCAAGAAGAGTGTTTGGAAATCTCCTAGAGCAGCCGAGTCTGATAATTATAAACACTTTCAACTTTATTTTGTATGAAAGAGTGAATTTTAACCCAATCCACTAGTGGAGAAAAGGTCTTCACGATAATCTCTAGCAATTTTTACTTATGACCTGAGAGTCTCTCAAGATCTCAATGGGTTATTTTATCAATATTTAAAGTCAATCTGTCCTTGGGATCTTTCTGTTCTGTTTATCCAAGACATGATTGATCTTCTCCTGCATTAGTAATTCTGTGAGCAAGATGATCAAAGTTAGGAAGTTCAGGTTGGTAGCCTTCAACAAGGATTCTAAATTCTTCAGAAAAGTCCTTGATTTTATTGGAGTTTAGGAAAATACTTCACAAAGCTATCTAATTTTATGCATCTTCACAGGGCAAAATTGCTAGAGTGAATATAATGGATATTTCAGGCAAGGGTTTATTTTCTGATTTTCTAGGGTAAAATAGGAAGTTCAAATAAATTAATATCAGAGGAATAGGAAGGCAAAGAAGAGTATAAAGAGGTGGCAGTCAGCATGAATGGGAACTGAAATTTGACATCATTATTCTTTACTCTGCCTGATTAATTTAGAGACAGTGCCTGCAGAGAAGTAATTTTACTGAATTGATGTCGTTTGTTATTGTTGTTGCTAAGTGCCATTGAGTCAGTTTTGACTCATGCAGCCTGTATAGGGTTTACAAGCAGTGGCTGGTGAGTTTGGACTTGTGGCTTACAGTTCAATAGAATCCTACAGTACCACACCTCAAAGTATCAATCAAGTAAGTACCTCACTGGAACAACTTACTCCAGATGCCTCAGTATCTTTGGTTTACTGTGCAGAAAATGTAACTTAGATAAATCAAGAGAACTATGAAATAGTTGCTTATTTTTCAAATTGTTTCAATCTAGGTTGTGCTCGACACATAACATGATTTGTTGCTGTTGTGTGCTATAGAGTTTGTTCCAACCAATACCACTTACCAGACCAGTACTTACCCTACAGTGTTACACCAGAGCTCATAAAGCTTATTTATGTAGTAAGAAAGATTGCTAGAATGTGGCTCCAAATATCCTTGAGATGACATGACATTCACATCTTATAATGATAGCTATAACAAAACAAACCTTACTTGTGGGTACTAAAACAAATCCACAATGAATCTCAAAGAGCTATCAACACACCGGAATGGAGTTCAGATGTGAGAGCTTTTATTTTCACTTTAAACAATTCTCATGAATTCACAGAAGCAAAAACCTAAAGTGTGGGCTGTGTCAAAACAACGCCTCAAGGATCATGAAAAACAATGCATGTTGTAAGTTCTGATTCTGACCCAGAAATGTCAATGAAGAAATTTTCATACTTTGTTAGGAATGATATAAAAAGAGTCCATTTGAGATAAAAAGGGCACTATTTCCCCAAAGACAATGTTCAGAAGGGCTAGGAAAGAAGGAGGAATGTAAGCAACAAACACAGGGAGGATGTTGTTGTTGTTGTTAAGTGCCATCGAGTCGGTTCCGACCCATAGCGACCCTGTACAGGGTTTCCGAGGGTGTAAATCCTTACGGGAGTAGAAAGCCTCATCTTTCTCCCGCGGAGCGGCTGGTAGTTTCGAACCGCTGACCTTAAGGTTCGCAGCCCGATTCGTAACCACTACGCTACCAGAGCTCCAGTGATATTACATTGAGAGGAATTCAATCAATGAAATGAAGAAAAATGTATATGAATTGTTTAATGTAAGCCTGAGCTGAAGACCTGCTCTGTATACAGAAAAAGTGTTTTATTGAATAATAATATAGCTTGAGCTGGAAAGTGCTGAGTAGAAAACAAAGCACTCCTTCTTCAAAGTGGAGAAAGGAGTATATATACAAAGAGAACAAAGAAAAGGTAGGGTAAGTAACTGATTGTAGATAAGAGCAACTTCAGCTTGAGTTCTTGAAATGTAAAGGTCATCTACTTGGCTAGGAAGGATTATGCTACCATTTAGTGTCACCAACTAGTTTGATTATACATGACTGTTGTTTGTCTTCTATGATTGTAGTCAGTTATACAGGATTATGATTGTTGTCATGAACCCATTTTTTTTGGAATCACATTGTTTACATCTTGGCACATTCTTCCCAAATGATTTATATCCTGATCTTTCATTTTCCTGGAATGCACATTGATCCCATCTTTCTTACATCTGACACTAGTGACTTCAATTTGAACCTTCTGCATTTACAATATCTTCTATAATGGATCAGGAGCTCTGGTAGCATAGTGGTTACAAGTTGGGTTGCTAACCTCAAGGTCAGCTGTTTGAAACTACCAGCAGTTGCACAGGAGAAAGATGAGGCTTTCTGCTCCTGTAAAGATTTACAGCCTCAGAAACCCTATGCTGGGTTCAAAATCAACTCAACAGCATACCACCACCACCACCACCACTTATAATGAGAGGGGAACCTTTTTTCTACCAAGATTTTAAAAACAATTCTGAGGCCATACAATAAATTAACAACTTAAAAAATAACTTGCTATATTTGGCAAAACATTTAATTAATTCACCCCTAAAGTGATGGCTGGTGTGGCACAGTGGGTTAATGCGCCAGACTGCAAAGCTGTTTGACCTGCAAGGTCAGTGGTTCAAGTTCACCAGCTGCTCCATGGAAACCCTATTCAGGGTCGCTATGGGTCAGAATCGACTCAACACTACTTAACAACAACAACAACAAAGTGATGGCTGGAACTACAGTTGCCATAGCAGGGCCGTAACAAATGATTTCATAGTCCTTATGTGGTGCTGTGGGTTAATGGGTTGGACTGCAAAGTTGGTTTGATCCATGAGGTTGGCGGTTTAAGCTCACCCCGGAAACCCTACACAGGGTCACTATGGGTTGGAACCCACTTGACAGGACTTAAAAACAACATGTGGCCTGCAGCCAGATGTTCCCTACCCCTGTTCTATAAATACTCAACTTTACCCCATTCATCCTGAAATCCTGATATTGCCCCTTCAGACTTTTTTTTGTCCTCAGAACTCAAAGGACATTTAAAAGAAACACAATTTGAGCTATTTCAGGATGCTAGAACTGCTGTTCTTCTGGAAGTCCATGGTACCTTATATATTCTTCTCCAACACCATAATTCAAAAGCATCAATTCTTCTACAGTCTTCCTGATTCATTGTTCAACTACCATAGGGATAGATTTGTTATAATAGAAGAGAATCCGTCAATCTCAGAAAGAAAGAACATAAGCAGATGAAAAGTAGCTAAAAATTGAAGAAGCTGATGGAAGGAGGAAATTTAATGGGAAATTGTTGTTAAGTGCTATTGAGTCCGTTCCAATTCATAGTGGGAATAGGATATTTATTATTCTTGTTTGGTGCCATTGAGTTGGTACCAACTCTTAGTGACTACCTGGTCCTACACCAACCTCACAATCACTGCTATGCTTGAAACAATTGCTGCTGCCACTTTCTCTTTTTCACTGACTCCCCACTTTATCAAGAATGATGTCCTTCTCCAGGGAGTCATCCTTCCTGATAACATGTCCAATATGAGAGACAAAACCTGGCCAGCCTGGATTATAAGGAGCATTCTGGCTGCATTTCATCCAACACACATTTGTTCATTCTTTTGTCAGTTTGTGGTACTTTTAATACTCTCCTCCAACACCATAACTCAAATGCATCAATTATTCTACAGTATTCTTTATTCACTATCCAACTTTCACATGCATATGGGGTTATTGAAAATACTATGGTTTGGGTCAGGTGCACTTTAGTCCTCAAACTGACATCTTTGCTCTTCAACATTTTAAAGAGGTCTTGTGCAGCAGCTTTGCTGAATGCAATAGGTCATTTGATTTCTCGACTGCTGATTTTCCATGAGTGTTGATGACTGATGCAAGCAAAATGACATCTTTGATAACATCAATCTTATCTCCATTTAAATGGATGCTATTTAATGGTTCAGTGGTGAGGATTTCTGTTTTCTTTACATTGAGATGCAACCCTAACTAAAAGCTTTGGTCTTTGATCTTCATCATTAAGTATTTTAAGTCCTCTTTGCTTTCAGCAAGCAAAGTTATATCATCTGCATAACACAGTTTGTTAGTGAGTCTTCCTCCAAACCTGATGCCACGTTTTTCAGTACACAGACTGAAGAGGTTTGGTGAATGAATATAACCCTGGCTCACACCTTTCCTAGTGTTAAACTATTCTGTGTTCTCTTGTTTTATTTAAACAGTTACTTCTTGGTCTGTGTTCACAAGCACAATTAAGTGTTCCAGAATACTCCTTCTCTATCATGCAAGGTCAGCAGTTCAAGCTCACCAGCTGCTCCTCGGAAACCCTATACAGGGTTGCTATGGGTTGGCACTGACTCGACAGCACTTCACAACAACAACAACATCATGTTGTCCATAGCTTGTCATGATCCACACAACTGAAAGCATTTATGTAGTCAATAAATCACAAGCAAACATCTTTCTTATATTCTGTGCTTTCAGCCATGTTCCATCTGTTGACAATAATGATATTCCTTGTTCCACATTCTGGTCTGAATCTAGCTTAAACCTCTGGCCTTTGCCTGTCATTGTACAGTTGCAGCTGCTCTTTAATTATTTTTATCAAAATTTTACTCACATGCAATATTAATGATATTGTCTGATTATTTCTGCAATTCATTGGGTCACCTGTCTTTCGAATGGGCACAAATACGAACGTCTTCCAATCATTTGGCATAGGTGGGTAAGTGCCTCCACTGCTGCATCAGTATGTTGAAAGATTCCAATTTGTATTCCATCAATTCACCGAGCCTTGTTCATTGACAATGTCATGAGAGAACCTTGGACTTCTTCCTTAACTATTATTGGCTCTTAATCATATGCTACCTATTGAAATGGTTGAATGTCCACCATTTCTTTTTGCTACAGTGATTGTATTACTTCCATCTTTTTCTAAAGTGATTTATTGTGAATTAGGTGAGTTTAGATGGGATAATATTAGCTTTACATTCATCCTATTGTATATGATTTCACTGCCATGATTAAAATCTCCCCCATACATCATCAAACAACCAAAGGGTACACCCCGCAAAGCCTGCCCCTCCGTCATCAGCACACAGCCCCTCTCCCTCTCTGAGTCTAGAGTCCCTAGCCGCTCCATCTCTCCATGTCATCATCTCTGCCTGCATCTCTGGCATCACTGTTTCTTTGGGTAGTGTCCGCACTCAGCTTTTCTCCCTTGATGGTCACAGGGACCTCCGCTCCTGGACTGCAAAGTCAACCTCTCCCCTCCTTTTGTTATGAAACCTCTACCATTACATTTCCAATCCTCACAAGCAGTCTTGATAACAATGATTCACTACTGTGCCATAAGAGACCTATTCCCATCTCCTTTCATCAGCCCCACCCAGACAGATTTGATATAACTCAGTGGAGATTCTACCTTCCTCCACACCCTCTAGATCTAGGATCTAGGCTCCCTCTTGAAAGCTTGTAAGCCATTATAGTGCCCCCCTTTTGGATAGCTAATACCCAAGTTGCCCATCCCTGCCTACCCTGTGTAACGAGGGGTGGGAATGATCCTTGCTGTAAAAATTTGCTCCCTCTTTTGAGATAATACTTCCATAGGTGTAGGTCAAGCTCATCGAATTGCATCAGATTACTCTTTTTTTCATCTTCTTTCTTCTTCTAGTTGAATTCTGATCATGCAGCCATTGACGCCAGGTCAAGTGGGTATTATCTGCAAGTGTGGGTGTTCTTGTGCATATGCCCTCTCTTCTTATCAGCTGGATGGTTCACGCTCCACTCTAGTCCTATGTGGCTATGTCAGTGATGCTGGACGCAGGAGTCCCCAGGTCTTACCATACAGCTGGCCAACCAGGTATCCACCCAGGTTCACAGGAGTCTATTAAATGTGATAGAATTTAGCTCACAGCTTCATTGCTGTTTTTCCCTCACCTCTCCTTATCGGTGACCAACATGGTCACCAGTCAGACCACATATCTGCTCCTGTATTCTCCTTGAGTCTTATTCCTGGAAATGGGTTTGCCCTTAGGGGATCCAACCACTTGCCTTGATGTCTCCAGGGTGAGCAACTTGCTTGTACTTGTAGTAGACAGTCAGACTGCCATTATTGTTTTGTATTTTCCCTGTTGGTCCTTTTTCATGAAGTATCTTCTGTTCTTCTAGCTGCTCCAGGCAGGTCTGCCTATCCTTTCAAGTGGAGATTTCCCACCTCAGATGATTCTGGATGGGGTCAGGATTCCACCTATGATCTTTTGCAATGCAAAGAAGTCTCCTTCACTGGGCAAGTTGTAGCCCCATTTTAGATATTCCAATCAGTTATAGTCAGAAGACGGAGTAACAATCTTTCTATGGTGATATTTATGGCTATTCCATTCTCTCCCCCTCAACTGTCTATTTTACAATGGTATGCAAGGGAGACCAAGATTCAAAACACAGTGAAGTATCTTAACATTTTCCCCCTTTTACCCATTCCAACCATGCCTCAATCCCTCTATCCCAGAGCCCTATTGTTCAAAGTTTGTGCATATATCATTATTTACCTCTGTCCCACTTAGCCCATGCAAACCTGCCTGTTTTCCCATGCACCTTGTTCTTCTATCCCCCTCACCCTTGTGTATTGCCCGCCTCCCCAGCACCCAACCAATCCTGTGTCTATTCCCTACCCTGTGCTCCAGCTTCCTCTCCCTCCCCTCACCCCATCTCCCATTTGGTAACCAGCAAAGTACCAGTTTGGTAACCAGCAAAGAATCCACCCCCTTTTAGTTTGGGTTCTTTTCCTTAGTCTTTTACAACAGTGGTTCTATGCAGTATTTCTCTTTTTGTGACTGACTAATTTCACTCAACATAATGTCCTTAAAGTTAATCCATGTTATGTGGTGGCTTACAACTTCCTTCTTGTTCTTTAAGGCAGCATACTATTCCATTGTGTGTATGCACCACAGTTTGTTTATCCATTCTTCAACTGATGGTCATGTAGCTTGTCTCCATTCTTTTACTATTGTAAATAGTGCTGCTATGAAAATTGGTGTGCATATATCTACGCATGTTATGGCTCATATATCTTGTGGGTAAATACCAAGTGGAGTTATTGCTGGATCATAAGGTATTTCTATTTCCAGCCTTCTGAGGAAGCACCATATTGTTTCCCAGAGTGGTTGGACTATTTTGCAATCCCACCAGCAATGCAGGTGCATCCCAGGCTCTCCACATCCTCACCAGCATTTATTGTCTAGTGTCAGCATCGTTGGACTCAGCATCGATGAACTCCTATGCACAGTAGTGAGGTTGGCCCAGGATCGGGGAGTGTTTCGTTCTGCTGTGTATAAGGTCGATATGGGTCAGTACCGACTCCATGGCACCTAACAACAACAACAATAATTTTTTTATCTTTCCTGTTATTGCTGGTGTTTGATGATATCTCATTGCTGTTTTGATTTCTCTCTGATAGCTAGTGGTAGTGAACATTTCTTCATATGTTTGTTGGCTGCCCGGATCTCTTCCTTGATGAAGTATCTGTTCAAGTCCTGTGCCCATTTTTTAATTGGGTTATTTGTTTTTTTCTTGTTGAAGTGTTGTCATTTCCTATATATTTTAGAAATTAGTCCCATGTCCGATGTGTCATTGCAAAATATTTTTTCCCATTCTGTGGGTTCTCTTCTTACTCTTTTGGTGAAGTCTTTTGATGCACATAAGTTTTAATTTTTAGTATGTCCCAATTATCTATTTTGTTTGTGTAGTTTTCACAATGTTTGGTAGTCTGTATGTGTTTTGTATTAGTGTCCTCAAATTTGTCCCTATTTTTTCATTGATAGCCTTTATAATTCTGGGATTCACATTTAGGTCTTTAATCCATGCTCAGTATGTTTTAGTATAAGGCATAAGATAAATGTCTTGTATCTGTTGCATATCACTTTCCAGTTCTGCCAGCACCATCTGTTGAAGAGACTATCACCTCCCCATGTGATATATTTAGGCATTTTGTTGAAAATCAGTTGGCTGTACCTGAATGGGTTAATTTCTGGAGTCTCGATTCTGTTCCACTGATCAATGTTATCTTTCATTGCACCAGTACCAAGCTGTTTTGACTACCGTAGCCATGTAATAAAATTTGAAATCAGGAAATGAGAGGTTTCCAACCTTATTCTTCTTCTTAAGCAGTGCTTTGCATATCCTGGGTCTCTTTCCTTTCCATACAAAATTTCTAATTGTTTTTTCCTTCCCTTTGAAGAATGTTGTTGGACTCTAGATTGGGATTGCATTATATGTGTAAATTGCTTTCAGCATTATTGACATTTTCACAATGTTAAGTCTTTCTATTAAGGAGCATTCTACATTCTTCCATTTTTGTAAGTCTTTTCATTTCTTGTCAAAGTGTTTTATAGTTATCTTTGTATAAGTCCTTTATTTCTCTGGTTACATTTATGCTTAGATATTTCATCCTTTGGGCAGCTGTTGTAAATGGTATTGCTTTCCTGATGTCTAATCAGTGCTGTCATTCTTGGTATAGAGGAATCCAAATGATTTTTGTATGTTGATCTTATATCCTACCACTTTGCTGAATCATCCAATGAGGTCTAGTAGCTTTTTAACTGAATCCTTGTGATTTTCTATATATAGGATCATATCATCTGCAAATAGAGACAGTTTTACTTCCTCTTTGCCATTTGGATACCTTTAATTTCCCTGTCTTGTCATATTGCTCTTGCTAAGACTTCCAGCACAATATTGAATAGCTTTGGTGACAAACGACCTCCTTTCACAGAGGAAGGCTTTCAGTTTCTCTCCATTGAGAGTAATGTAGGCTGTTGGTTTAGTATATATGCTCTTCATTACGTTGAGGAATTTCCCTTCAAATCCTACTTTGTTGAGTGTTTTTATCAGGAATGCTGTTGATTTTTGTCAAATGTCTTTTCTTCATCGATCATGTGGTTCTTCTCTTTTTTATATGGTGGATTACATTGATTGTTTTTCTAATGTTGAACCATCCTTGCATCCCTGATATGAATCCCACCTGATCATGATGTGTTATCTTTTTGATGTGCTGCTGGATTCTGTTGGGTAGGATTTTGTTGATAATTTTTGCATCTATATTCATGAGGGATGTTGGTCTATAATTTTCTTTCTTAGTGATGTCCTTGCCTAGTTTTGGTATGAGAATTATGCTTGCTAAATAAAATGTATTAGGAAGTTTTCCACCCTCATCTATCTTCTGGAATAATTTGAGTAGAATTGGTTTCAGCTCTCCCTGAATGTTTGGTAGGACTCAGCCGTGAAGCCATCGGGGCCTGGGCTTCTTTGGCTGCATTTTTTTTTTTTTTTTTTGATGGCTGATCCATTTCTTCTTTTGTTGTGGGTCTGTTCAGGTTTTCTATTTCACTGTGTGTAAGTTTAGGTAGGTCATGTTTTTCTAAAAATGTATCCATCTCTTCTAAGTTTTCAAATTTGTTGGAGTACATCTTTTCATAGTATTCTGTTATTATCCTTTTGATTTCCTTTGGTTCCATTGTGACATCACCAGTACGGTTTCTAATGCGTGTTATGTATGTTTTGTCTCCCTCTTTTCTTTTGTTAGGTTTGCCAAGGGTATATAAATTTTGTAAATCTTTTCAAAGAACCAGCTTCTTATCCTGTTGATTGTTTCTATAGTATTTCTGTTTTCTATCTAATCTATTTCTGCTCTAATCTTTATTATTTCTTTTCTTTTGGTGGCTGTAGGTTCCCTCTCTTGGTCTGTTTCTAATTGTTGTAGATGCTGTGTTAATGTGTTAATTTTGGTTTTTTCTTCTTTTTAGATATGTGCATTCATTGCAATAAATTGTCCTTTCAGCACTGCTTTCTCTGTGTCCCAAAGAGTTTTGTATGTTGTGTTTTCATTCTTGTTTCTATGAACTTTGTGAGTTCACAATTGATTTCTTCTACTACACAGTCACTTTTCAGCAGAGTGTTATTCAGTTTGCATGTGTTTGACTTTATTTCATTTGTCTTCCTATTGTTGATTTCTAATTTGTTGGATTGTGGTCTGAGAAGATACTTTGTAGTATTTTGATATCTGTAAATTTATGGAGGTTTGTTTTGTGATCTAACACATGGTCTATTCTGGAGAATGTTCCATGTGCACTGGAGATGAATGTGTATTGTGCTATTGTTGGGTTGAATGCTTTGTATACATCTATGAAGTCCAGCTGGCTGATTGTGTTGTTTAGTTCTTCTGTGTCATTTTTTTTCAAGTTTCTTTCTTGTTGTTCTATTCATTTTTGAAAGCTGTCTATTAAAATCGCCCACTATTTTTGTAGATTCATTTATTCAAATCTATTAGCGTTTGCTTTATATATTTTGGAGCTTTTTTGGGGGGAGCATAGATATTTATTACAGTTATGTACATCTTGTTCAATTGTCCCTTTTATCATGAGATAATGTCCATCTTTATCTATTATGCTGGTTTTTGCCTTATAGTTTGTTTTATCAGAGATTAGTACTGCCACTCCTGTTCATTTTCTATTGCAATCAGAAAGCTAATTGCAAGCTATATTTTTTTCCAAATTTGACTATTATTCTGTTTTTGTCTCTGTGTGTGAGATCTGTCTCTTGCAGACAGCATATTGAAGGATCGTGTTTTCTTATCTATACTGCCACTCTCCATCTCTTAACTGGTGTATTTAATCCGTTTACATTCAGTGTAAATATAGATGTTGTTGTTGTTAGGTGCCATCGAGTCGGTACCGACCCATACCGACCTAATGCACAGCAGAATGAAACACTGCCTGATCCTGGGCCAACCTTACTACTGTTGCCACACTTGAGTCCATCGATGTTGCCACTTGTCCAATCCATCTCATTGGAGGTCTTCCTCTTTTTCTGTGACTCTCCAACTTATGAAACAAGATATCCTTCTCCAGCGATTGCTCCCTCCTGATAATATATCCAAAGTATGAGGATGAAGTTTGGCCATCTTGGCCTCTAAGGAGCACTCTGGCTGCACTTCTTACAAAATGGATCTATTGGTTCTTTTGGCAACCCATAGCACTTTTAATATTCTCCTCCAACACCATAACTCAAAGGCATCAATTCTTCTACAGTCTTCTTTATTCACTGTCCAGAGTTAAAATGCATATGAGGTAATTGAAAATACCATGGTTTGGATCTGGTGCAACTTAGTCCTCAAGCTGGTATCTTTGCTCTTCAAC
>NW_006408590.1:2958955-2963378 GCF_000296735.1 Chrysochloris asiatica | reverse complement strand
GCCTCCTGTGCCACCTCACTTTCTTGAAAGATTTCAATTTCAATTTTTATTCCATAAATCCCTGCTGCCTTGTTCTTTGACAATTCCTTCTATGCACCTTGGACTTCCTCCTTCAGTATCATTGGCTCCTGATCATGTTACCTCTTGAAATGTTTGAACATTAACCATTTCCTTTTGGTACAGCGACTCTGTATTCCTTCCATCTTCTGTTGATGCTTTCTGCATCATTCAATAATTTGCCCAGAGAATCTTTTAATAACGAAAGTCGAGGCTTGAATTTTTTCTTCAGTTCTCCCAGCTTGAGAAATGCTGAGCACGTTCTTCCTTTTTGGTTTTCTGATTCCAGATCTTTGCACATTTTATTATAAGATTTGGCTTTATCTTCTTAAGCCACACCAGTAATAGGTAGGTAATGATTAATTGCTGCCATTATGTTTATTTTTTTTTGTTGTGTTGCTGCTTTCTTTGTTCTGCATGTCTTCCTTTGCTGAGTTCATGGTTTTTGTGTTCTTTCTTGTGAGTTTCCTCATAGTTTTAATGTCTCCATGTTCTTCTTGGATATTCATTTTCTTGGTATATTGTAAAGTGTTAATTTTCTTTGAGGTTATCTTACATTCCATTAACTTTTCCATCCATTTTGTGCAGTCTATTCTATCCTATAATCTATCTGACCTTCTGACCATCTGGATCTCTTTTTCTACATGTTTACCTTCTTTCATATTGTAATTGCTTTGACCATAGACTGACCTCCCGGATTATCTGAATTTTTCTTATAGTTTTTTTTATTCTGGATCCTTCCATTTGTCAACTGAGTTCCGGAAGGTGCTGCCATGTATGTCAAACTCTGGTTATTTTCTGTTCTTGTTGGTTCTCAGTCCACAGAACTTCCTTTGGCATGCTTTGTAGCACAGGGCTGGCTTTGGCAAAATCCCTTAGCTTCTGTTTATCCTGGAATGTTTTGATTACACTGTCATATTTGATTGATAGCTTTGCTGAATTAAGGATTCTTGGTTGGCAGTTTTTTTCTTTCAGGGTTTTATATATATCTCCCCATTGTCTTCTTGCTCACATGGTTTCTAATGAGCGATCTGAGCTTAATCTGATGTGCTTGCTTTTATATGTAATGCTTCTTCTTTTCCCTAGTTGCTTTCAGGATTGTTTCTTATCTTTGATTTTGGAGAGCTTGATTATGGAATGTTTTGGTTATTTTCTTTTGGATCTATCCTTCGTGAGGTTTGTTGAACTTCTTGAATGATTATCTTTTCACTTCTCAGGACGTTAGAGAAATTTTCTTCCAGCAGCACTTTAATTATCTCCTCTGTGGACTTGTGTGATTCTTCCTGTTCTGGAATGCCAGTAATTCTTAAGTTATTCCACTTCATATTGTCCAACATGGATTTCAGACCTTCTTTGCACTTTTTAATCCTTTTTTCTGCTTGATCTTCTATCTTACTACTCTTGAGATATTTGTCTTCCACCTCACTAGTTCTGGCTTCCATCTCTTCAATTCTACTCCTTTGCCATTTCAGTGTATTGTCTATTTCTGATATTATATTTTTAATCATTTGAACCTCTTGCTGTAGGTTTTGAATTGTTTCCAATGCTGTATCCATATCATTTGATTGTTCCTGTAGTGCTTTCTTGACTTCTTCCTTATTTATCTCAACTCCTTTGTAAAGTGTTTTGAAACATTTTATAATCATTTTGTCTGAATTCTATCTTAGGAATTTCCAAGGCCTGCCTTCCTTCCAGAATGGAGTCCAGGTGTACCTCTAGGTCATTTGTCTCAGACATTTTATCTTGTTTCTGGACATGTGCTGATATGGTCATCTGTTTTTGCTTCTTGGAGATGTTCATTGGTTAGCTGTGGCCTTAATACTTAGTTGAGTGTGTGTTTTGTTATTTTTTATGCTTTCTGATTGCCTCCAGATAGATGTGATCAGGAGGTGGGCTTCCCTTTTCATTCTTCTTATTGCTTAACTCAGAGTAACTTTCACAGGTGTTGTCTGCCTCCCTAGTATATGGCAGTTGGTATTGGTTCTTGCCTGGATTGTGGGGTTTTATAGTGTGTGATTGTAGCTTGACTATATGGCAGCAATTGCTGTCTCTTCTTGGGTAATATAGGGAGACAAAAAACCCTAAATAAAAGGGGGAACCAAAAAAAAAAAAAAAAACACACACAAAAAACAACAACAGTAAAAAAATCCCAAAAAACAGATTGGAAACTGTAGTCTATAGTTGCAGAAAAGTCAGAAGAGGGAGAGAAGAAAAAAAAAAAAAAATGTGTAGCCTAACATGAGTATGACTTTAATATCCTCTTTCAGCTTCTTGCTTTCAAGGCTGCCTGACAAAATTCAACATGCCCCTGATTGTTGTTATGCTGTACCTCAGGATCTAATTCTCACCCTGTTTTGTTTTCAGACTCTCTCCCTCTCCACACCCCCTGTTCTGGCCTTTTCCCTATTAATAAACAGTTCAGGGCTGGCTGTTTTGCGTTTCCAGTGGTTTTAAGTGGGGATTGGCCCTTTATATGCTGAGAGGATCTGTGCACATTTGTGGTAGAATAATCCTTCAGTGGTGGGGTTTGGGGTGTCCACTCACTCAGGCATCCCCTTTAGTCACCATAATGGAGGTGTACAGACAGTGAGAGGCCATTATAGAGATAACAACAACAACAACAAAAATCAGAACAAAACCAAACAAAGAATATTGTACACCTTTGTCTCTGAGTTTCCCACAGGTGTTAGTCCATACAGGTCTGCTTGCTCCCCCACTTGGTCTTGCCATTTGGTCTCACCCTGGTTGTGAGCTCCAGCCACTGAGCCCAACATTTTCAAAAGTCGAGATTTCTTGTTTCTGCTACAAGTTCCACTAGCTATAAGCCTTCAAACTTTTAAAATATTCCTACATATGTGGTTCAGAGTTTTGGAGCTCTCCCCTGAATCCACTTCATTTGGTATTCTGTGTTATTGCTGACAGAGATCGTCACTGCACCTCTACCTTATCCACCATCAAGCCCCGCCCCCATCTTCTTTTGATGGTTTCTGCATTATTCAATATTTAGCTCATAGAATCCTTCAATAATGCAAGTTGTTGTTGTTGTTGTCGTTAAGTACCATAGAGTCAGTTTCAATTCATAGTGACCCTGCACAGGGTTTCCAAGACTACAAATCTTTATGAAAGCAGAAAGCCTCATCTTTCTCCCACAGAACAGCTGGTAGTTTTGAACTGCTGACCTTGAACTTAGTAGCCCGATTTATAAACACTATGCTACCAGAGCTCCTTAATACTGCAAGTAGAAGTTTGAATTTTTCTTCAGTTCCCTCAGTTTGATAAATGCTGAATGTGATCTTCCCTTTGGATTTTCTAACTCCACTTCTATGCACATTTCATGATAAAATTTGATGTGTCTTCTTGTGCTGCCCTTTGAAATTTTCCATTCAGCTCACTTGCCTTCTCATTTCTTCTATTTGCTTTAGCTCTCTGTACACTGAAGAGCAAGTTTCAGAGGAAATTTGGGGTTTGGTAATCAATCACTAGAAGGAGTAGTGGTGTGATGCTACAAGTTAATGTGCTGGACTGCAAGGTCAACAGTTCAAAGTCACCAGTCATTCCTCAGAAACCCTATTGAGCAATGCTATGAGTCTGAATGGACTCAGTGGCGCTTACCAACAGCAACAAACACTAGAAAAAGACTTTAATTTAGCCAGGGGATAGGCGAAAATAGGGAAACATTAAATGAGGTGAATTAATACCGTAGCTATAACAATGGACTATCACAACAATGAATTACCTACAATTATGGAGATGGCACCAGATTAGGCAATAAGATTGCCCTGCTAACAACTAGATGAAAGCTAACAAAACAATAATACTAAAAGGCTCTATTGATGACCTCCAATATGTCTGATCCCTGATTAGGTCATTTGTGTATGGTTGGGGATTTTAGTAAGGAGAAATTGTCATAAGATTCAGAAACTCACTTTGTTTGTACTTTATATGTGTTAGCAAATGGCAGATATGATTTTATCTTGCTTATTAGACTGCTATTTTTAACCATTCAGTGTCACAAGGAGATAGCCAATCCAGAGAAAAAGAAGAGCAAATGAAATTAAAATTAAGAGCTAATGAAAAAGCAAAGTTTATAATCACACATAGAAATGAACATAATTGTATTAACATTTAATAGTCTATTTCTGCTCTATTGTTTCTGTGCCATGGTAGAATTAGCACTGTACTACAAGGTCAATTTGAACCAAAAGGTCAGCCATTCAAGCCATCTGGCTGCTCCTTGGAAACACTATACAGGGTCATTGTGAGTCTGAACTGACTTGATGACATGTAACAACACAAACATAATTAATACAGTTATAATACCTGTTTACTCTCTATTTTAACTACGGATCTTTACAGTATATATATA
>NW_006408590.1:2950313-2957355 GCF_000296735.1 Chrysochloris asiatica | reverse complement strand
TAGAGTAACTACCACTCTGAGTATAGGTCAGGTTCATCATGAAGATGTATCTTCTGTCACTGTAGCTGTTCCAGTCTGCTTGTCCTTTCTAGTGGGAATTTCTCACCTCACAAGGTTGTGGATGGGACTCATGATTCCACCTAAGGTCCTATACTCTCTAAAGGCTTTGCATGAGGCCTATTTCACTAGGCAAGCTGTAGAACCCCTTTTAGGTATTCCAATCGGCAAAGGTTTTTGATTGTGTATATCATGACAAGTTATGGACAATATTGCGAAGTATGAGTATTCTGGAACACTTAATTCTGCTCATGAGGAATCTGTACATGGGCCAAGAGGCAGTTGTTTGACAGAACATGGGAATACTGGATTGCTTAAAATTAAGAAAGGTGTGCAACAGGGTTGTATTCTTTCACCATATTTATTCAATCTGTATGCTGAGCAAATAATCTAAGAAGCTGGGTTATATGAAGAAAAACATGGCATCAGGATTGGAAGAAGACTCATTAATAAACAGCAGTATGCAGATGATACAACATTGCTTGCTGAAAGTGAAGAGGACTTAAAACATTTATTGATGAAGATCAAACAGCACAGCCTTCAGTATGGATTACATCTCAATGTCAAGGAAAAAAAAAAAACCCTTACCACTGGACCAATAAACAACATTGTTGTCAATGGAGAAAAGATTGAAGTTGTCAAGGATTTCATTCTTCTTGGTTCAACTTTCAAGACTCATGTAAACAGCAGTCAAGAGATCAGACAACATATTGCATTGGGCAAATCTGCTGCTGCACAAGACCTTTTTAAAGTGTTAAAGAGCAAAGATGTCAGCTTGAGGACTAAGGTGTGCCTAACCCAAGCCATGGTATTTTCAATAACCTCATAGGCATGTGAAAGTTGGACAGTAAATAAGGAAGACTGTAGAAGAATTCATGCCTTTGAGTTATGGTGTTGGAGGAGAATATTGAAAGTGCCTTGGGCTGTCCATAGTACCAATAGATCTATGTTGGAAGAAGTGCATCCAGAGTGCTCCTTTTAGGTCAAGATGGCCAAACTTTGTCTCTCATATTTCGGACATGTTGTCAGGAGCGACCAGTGTCTGGAGAAGGGATATTATGCTTGGTAAGGTGGTGGGTCAGAGAAATAGAGGAAGACCCCCAGCTAGATGGATTGGCCAAGTGGCAGCATCAATGGGCTCAAGCGTGGCAACAATAGTGAGGTTAGCCCAGGATCGGGCAGTGTTTCATTCTGCTGTGCATAAAGTTGCTATGGGTCTACACCAACACAATCACACCTAACAATAATAACAACAACAACAAATATACATCTTTTAAATGCTTTATATTTAATTTTTATTATAAATAGTACTGTGATGAATGTCCTTAGATTTCTGATTAGTTTCTTGTGATACAGTTTTTGAATTAAAGATTTTGTATCTAGTCTCTTTATACATGCTGTCGTTATTCCTACAAGCAATATATGCAGATGTCTATTTCCTTACATCCTTGTCCACCCTGTATCTGGTTAATGGCATATTTTCAAATCATTGTATGGCAATTACTATGTGTAGAAAGGAAATTCTAGTATTAAGCATTAGTATTAAAATTTTCTTCCCCACTTGGATGAAACAAAATGACAAGTTCCCTTGTTAGATTTACTAATAAATATTATCAATTTTTCCTTTTCTAAGTATTTGTTTTTCTCCAGAATTTTGATAGCAAAACTGAATTACTTTAAATATGGTATTTTACCATAGATGTTTGCTCTCTCCAGACATTCTTGGATTAGAGTTTCCAAAGACATCAGAAGCTTTAGTTTTAATGACTTGAATGACATTTATTAACTTTTCCATTATTAGTACAAAATAAAACAGCATCATTTTATGGCCCCAAAAATAATTAATCTGCACCACCCACTGTTCCTCTTTCTGAGTCATCAAATGCCACCTACCTGTTACAAATTTCAAAAGGATTTTCCATGGTCTACAATGGTTTACTGACAAGAAATATGTACAAATTAGTTTCATTTTTCGTAAGGTGGTTGTATTTGAACGATCCATTATGGGAAATCTGTATCTTTGCTTCTCTCTCATGGTTCTAGACCCACTCCATCATTGAGAAACAAGTCTTATCTTTTTCATTGAACTTAAAAGAAAAAGTCCATTTCACACACCATGCTAAATGTAGTCATTAAACATTTATCAATTGTTCAAGGGCAGTTATGGAGTAAAAAGATTCTGTATAGGTTACAAGGAAGAACTATTACTCAAATTCAGTATTTTTACATGTTCCCAGATAATACAGTCTACTCAGATTCTATACAAAACAGGCACCAATGTGCTCTTTGCCTAATTTGGATTTGAGTCATTGCCATGATATTATCAACATTTTAAAACAAAATGATTCTATTATAAGTATTCTAAATTGGGCTTTATTTTGTTTTAGATCCATTTTTAGCAGTATTTGGAGTACTTTTGCCTCAACTCGTAACTTAAGAAAAATTACAATTCTCAAACAATACAACAATGCCAAGAAAAAGAATTTAATGTGCAAAGCTAAATGTAAGTACCACCTCCTTACATGGTATCAGTTCTTAGAGGTTTCTCAGACCAACCCTGATTAGGACCTTAGTTCAGATCAGGGTAGCCTGGAAAAATGAGTTATGTATTTTATTTTGATTTGCTGTTTCTAGAAATTTTTCTCTTTTTGTCAGAAAAATTGAATATTTAAATATTTCCCTATATTTTTCTAAAGTATGGTGATTTGAAAAAACAGATTGTATGAGATATATCCAGGCCTTAGTCCAAAATCTTATGTTTACCATCACCTTGAGCTAGAACCTTACCTAATTTTAAAATCAGTTTGTTTACAAAGGAAAACCAGGTAACTTTCCTAATAAATATGTTTCCCTTTTTAAATTAATTAAATGTGACTATATTAGAGCCTAAGAAGCTCTGGTAGCATAGTGGTTACGAATCGGGCTGCTAACCTTAAGGTTGGCAGTTCGAAACTACCAGTGGTTCTGTGCGAGAAAGATGAGGCGTTTTGCTCCCGTAAAAGATTTACAGCCTCGGAAACCCTGTTCAGGGTCACTATGAGTCGGAACCAACTCTATGGTACTTAACAACAACAACAACAACAACATTAGCACCTACTTACAGTGACTGAGGCTAACATGAAATAATATGGAATGGCATCACACATATCACTGTCAACGTGTTTAGACAACTGGGTGCAGTCAAGAATGAAGATTATTATTATTATTGTAAAATATTGTTGAGTTGGTTCTGACTCATAGTGATCCTGTATAGGGCTTCCTAGGCTATACATTTTTTTGGAAGCAGAAAACCTGATCGTTCTCCTAAGGAGTGGCTGGTAGGTTCAAACCACCGACCTTGTGGTTCACAGTCCAGTGTTTATCCTACAGAACCACTGCACTCCCACAAGATCATTATAGGAATCAAAATCACTAAAGCAGCTGACATAGTGGAATAACCACTGGATTGACAATCAAGAAGACCTTGATTCAAATCTAAAATTTACTCTGTAATACTTGACAAAGTACTGAAACTGCCTAGGGCAATTTTGTTGTTTGTTAAATGAGAAAGACCACTTTTAGAGAGTAACTGTGATTACATATATTAAAACAGGTAGCACAGTACCTAACATGTTGAAAATAAACATTTGTTGAATCAAGGAAAGACCAATGCTCAGGAATTCAAAAACTAACAATATCTATATCCTGTTTCACTGAAGATGAACTAATCAACAAGATAGTTTTGGTGTTTCTGAAGTTCTTCTCTTCTTAGCCTTTGTTTTAAAAACAGAATGGAAGGATGTCTACTCAAAATATTAGAGAACCAATACTGTAGTTATAATTAATATTTCCTCCCATCATTTCATCTATGCCAAACTACTAAAGAACAGCAACAAAATCAGGGAAATTGACCTCAATGTTATTATATAGAGATGAACTAGGACACTTCTCTCGTTGTCTTCACTAAATAAGTACCTAACCAATGAAGAATTGTCTGAGCCTTTATCCCTTGGTGGTGGTAGTGGTGGTGTGCTATGGAGTCAGTTCTGACTCTTAGTGATCCTGTATAGGATTTCCAAAGCTGTAAATCTTTATGGGAGCAGAAAGCCTCATTTTTCTACTACAGAACAGTGGTAATTTTGAACTGCTGACCTTGAGGTTAGCAGCCCGACTCGCAACCACTAACATAAATTTGTAAAGATACTATTCTTTAAATCCAACTCCACATAAAAAGACAGAAAAATTTTCCAAAAGCATAGGATCTACTTAAATTAGATGAAACCAATAGTGGCACAACCTACTTTTGTACATGCTTTCCTTTCTGTCATATAATATGCTCCAAAAATTTATCTAGCAGATATAATCTTGGAGCTCTCCAGTAGAAAACATAGTTCATCTCACTCAAAATCCATTACAAATTTTCTCTTCTTCATATTATTCTACTGTATTGTCTCAAGGAGTCCTGGTAGCATAGTGGATTATGAGCTGGGCTGCTAACTGCATGGTCAACAGTTCAAATCTACCATTCGCTTTACATGAGAAAGATGGAAGCTTTCTGCTCCCACAAAGATTTGCAGTCTTAGCAACCCTAAACAGAGCCACTGTGGGTCAGTACCTTCTTGGTTGCACACAACCATCACCACCACTTTATTTTCTAAGGCTACCTCAAGCCTAGGAAAGGCATAGATGTAGTCAACAATAAATAAGTATGAGATTGCAGCCCAACCTTTTCCTCATTCTCCTTTATTGTTGTTGTGATGTGCTGTCGAGTCAGTTCCGACTCATAGCGACCCTGAACAGGGTTTCCGGGGCTGTAAATCTTTACGGGAGCAGAACGCCTGATCTTTCTCCAATGGGGCAGCTGGTAGTTTCCAACTGCTGACCTTCTGGTTCGCAGCCCGATTCGTAACCGTTACGCTACCAGAGATCCTTTACATGTCTATAAATTAGACTAAATATGTGGAACAGCAGCCATCTTTCAGCCAAAAGAAGAAAAGACACACAATAACATAATGGCATCAAGAACTGTGTTATCCTTTGTTCCTGATAATGTTATTGAGTCCCATGAACATGACTGTATGACTTGTCTTATGAAAAACATAAAGTCCTAACTTTTCAATCCATAGAAAAACTCAACCTCAGCGCTTGCATTTGAATGCATCATTTTGTAGAGTCTGGCTTCATATCCTTCTAGCAAAATAATTTCCTTGATAGCCCACATCAGACATGTTAAGTGCTGTTGAGTCATTCTGACCCAGAGCTACCACATAGAGAGTTTGTAAGGAGTGGCTGGTGAGTTTGAACCACCCACTTTATGATTAGCAAACCAGTGCTTATCCTACAGCACCACATTAGACACTTTGTATTCTCTGCTTTTTGCATCTCACAAATCCATGCTTTCTTTTTTTTTTCAATAAACATGTTTCATTCAAGTGTAAATCAAAAAGTACACAAATCAAAGGTTATACCTTGGCTATCTATTACCGAGTGAACACAGACTTGTAATCAAGTTAAGAAATAGAACATTCGCAGAAACCCAGAGTAGCTTCTCTTACCCTTTCCTAGTCATTACTGCTTACCCACTGCCCAAAAGGATCAGTACCTTAACCTCCGCCACCACAGATTAAGTTTTCCTGATTTGGAGTTTATATAAATGTCATCATATTGAATGCATTCTTCTTTTGTCCTGAGTTTTTAGTAAGACACTGTCTTTGTCAAATTCATTAGGGGGTGTTATGCAGCAGTATTTCCTCTATTTCTTTTATTGTTTAGTATTTCATTGTACAAATATACCACAGTTAATGTATGTAATCTACTGTTGATGAGTATTGGGCTATTTCCAGTCAGCACTTAAGAATAATACTGCTATAAACACCTTGCTCATGGTTTTGGAGCACATATGCATACATCATTTTTTGTTACGTACATACCTACCTGTGGAATTGCTAGGTCACAGACCACATACATATTCCTTTTTAGTGGTATTGTCAAACACTTTTACAACAAGTTTGAACTTAGAATTATAGCAACTCCACACATGACTCAATATTTGACTTTTCAATCAACTTTACTCGAGTCATTCTTTTGGATTTGTTTTTTGTTGTTGTTAAATGCTGTTGAGTCAGCTCTAAGGCAGAGTTATCCTACTCATAACAGAATGAAACACAGACATGTTAGGTGCCACCCTCACTATCCTCATTATATTTGAGTCTAGTGTTACAACCACTGTATTAATGTATTTTGTTGAGGGTCTGCCTCTTTTTTGCTGATCCTCTACTTTACCAAGCATGATGTTCTTTTGAGGGACTGGTCCCTCTATAAATATGAGAGAAAGAAGTCTTACCATCTTCCTTTTTAAGGAGCTTTCTAAGACACAATTATTTGTTCTTTTGGCAATCCATGGTACTTTCTATATTCTTTGCCCAAACCATAACTCAAATACATCAATTCTTCTCCAACTTTTCTTATTTACTGTATAGTTTTCACAAGCACATGAGATGATTAGTTGGGGTTAGGCGCACACCTTAGATTTCAAAGTGACATCTTTGCTCTTTTACATTTTAAAGTGGTCTTCTGCAGCAGATCTTCCCAACGCAACATGTCCTTTGATTTCTTAACTGTGTCTTCCATGGACGTAGATTCTGAATTCAAGTAAAAGGAAATATTTGACAACTTCAATCTTTTCTCCATTTATCAAGATGTTGTTTATTGGTCCAGTTGTGAGGGTTTGGGGGTTCTTTACATTGAGGTGTAATGCATACTGAAGGCTGTAGTCTTTGATCTTCATAAGTGCATCAAGTTCTCTTTTTCAGCAGTCAATGTTGAGTCATCTGCATATTGTAGGATGTTAATGAGTGTTCCTCTACTCTTTATGTTATATTCTTCATATAGTTGAGTTTGATGGACTATTTGCTCAGCATACAGATGGATTGACTATAGTGTATGGAAACGGTACTGATACACTCCTTTCCCAATTCTAAACCATTCAGTATCTCTTTGTTTGTTT
>NW_006408590.1:2949053-2950103 GCF_000296735.1 Chrysochloris asiatica | reverse complement strand
GGGATTGGATAGCAGGGGCCAATGACTTCATGGGGCTACCTGGGATTGGTTGGTTCAAACATATGGCAGGGAAGGATGTATGAGCATAGCAAGAAGTTACAGAAGTGGAAGCAGGTGATCATTAGCTCGGGGCTCTGTTCCCTCCCAGGGGGTGTCAGGAACAGCAGGTTAGCCTGGGGAATCACATGAGGCTGTGGTGGTCTGTTGCTTATTTCCTGGAATGTGAACCTTGCTCCAGGAATGAGCTATGAGCCTGGGCTCATGGGGGTGCCAGTGCCTATTTCCACAGGCCTGCCTGTCTCAATTCTACATGAGCAAAAGTAAGTGTCTGAAATTCACATTCCTCACAATGTTATCCATAGTTTGTTACGATTCACACATCCCTATGAAGATCAATAAAACACAATTAAATATCTTTCTGGTATTCTATGCTTTGAGGCAAGAGCCATCTGACATCAGCAGTGATATCTCTTGTTCCACGTCCTCTTCCAATTCCAGTGTAAATTTCTGGCAGCTCTGTGTTGATGTACTGCTACAGCTGTATTTGAATGATCTTCAGCAAAATTTTAGTTGCATGTGATATTTATTATATTGTTGTATAATTTTTAAATTCTGTTTATTCCCCTCCCTTAGAAACAGGCACAGATACGGATCTTGTGCAGTCAGTTGATCAGGTAGCTGTCTTCCAAATTTCTTGGAATAGTCAGGTGAGTGGCTTCAGAACTGAATCAGATTGTTGAAAGACTACAATCATTATTTCGTCATTTCCAGAGCTTTGTTTTCTTTCACTAATTCCTTAAACACCGCTTGGAATTTTGCTTCAGTCCCATCAGTTTGTGAATATATGGTATCTCCTGAAATGGTTGAATGCTAACCAGTTCATTTTGGTATAGTGACTTTATGTATTCCTTCCATCATCTTCTAATGCATCCTGAATCATTAAATATTTTGCCCATAGAATACATCAATATTGCAACTGAGGCTAGAAGTTTATCCTCACGTTTTGTTTTTTGTTTTTTTTTTTTGTTTTTTAAAATGGGAAAACATTAG
>NW_006408590.1:2947421-2948649 GCF_000296735.1 Chrysochloris asiatica | reverse complement strand
GATTAGATACTACTCAGTGGAGATTCTACCCTCCTCTGCACCCTCTGGATCTAGGCTCCCTCTTGAAGGCTTATAAGCCAGTCACTTCTTGCCTTCGTACCTCCCCCCACTTTTGGGTACCCAATGTCCAAGTTGTTCATCCCTGTCTACCCTGTGTATTGAGGGGTTGGGAATGATCCTCACTGTAAAGATTTGTTGTCTCTTTTGAGCTACTGCATCCATAGATATAGGTCAAATTCATCCAATTGTTTCTTCTTCTAGTTCCTCACTTCTTTTAAACTTCATAAATGCTGAGTGCATTTTTTTCCTTTTGGTTTTCTAACTCCAGGTTTGTGCATATTACATTGTAGACTTTACTTGTCTTTTTGAGCTATCCTTTGAAAATATTTGTTCATTTCTTTTATTTCTTCATTTCTTCAAGTTGTTTTATTCTCTATATTCTAGAGCAAGTTTCAGAATCTCTTCGGATATTCACTTTGGTCTTTTCTTTCTTTCCTATATGTTTAGTTCCATTTTGCTTTCCTCATGGATGTTGGTCTTGATGTCATCCTACAACTCTTCTGATCACTGGTGTTCAATGTGTCAAATCGGATATTGAGATGGTCTCTAAATTCAGGCAGGATATGATCAAAGTGATATTTAGGCTCTTGTGGACATGTTTTAATTTTCTTCAGTTTCAGCCTGAACTTGCATGAAAGCAATTTACAGTCTGTTCAATAATCTGCTCTTGGTCTTGTTTTGGTTAATGATACTGAGCTTCTCCATCATGCTTTTCCACAGATGTAGTCAATTTGATTCCTCTGTACTCCATCTTGAGAGGTCCATGTGATAGTCACCATGTATGTTGTTGAAAAAGTGTAATTGCAACAAATAAGCCATTGGTCTTGAAAAATTTATATCATGAAATTTCCAGTGTCATTTCAATCATCAAGGACACATTTTCTAATTAATGATCCTTCACCTATGTTTCCAACTTTTCAACTGCAATCACCAATAATTATCAATGCACTTGATTATATGTTTAATAAATTTCATACTGAAAAAGTTGACATAATACTTCAAGTTTTCATTATTGGCTTTTGTGGTAGTACGTGATATGAATAATGGTTATCTTAATTGGACTCTATTATAGGTGAATTGAAGAGGTCCAAGAGCTGAACAGAAAATTTCAAAGATCAGCTCGAGAAGACAAAACCATGTACTATAATAAAATATGCAAAGATTTGGA
>NW_006408590.1:2937896-2945852 GCF_000296735.1 Chrysochloris asiatica | reverse complement strand
GTCAGAGAAAAAGAGGAAGACCCCAAACGAGATGGATCAGCCAGGTGGCATCATTGATGGCGTCAAGTGTGGCAGCAGTGGTGGGGTTGGCCCAGGATCGGACGTTGTTTCATTCTGCTGTGCATGGGATCACTATGAGTCGGTTCTGACTCAATTGTACCTGACAACAACAACAACAGCATAGGTGTATAGATATTATCCTGTCACCAACAGTTTTGTATTTCAAGATAGATTTTACAATGTTATTTTTGACAATGAATGCATCATCATTCCTATTGAATTGTTATTTCTAGCATCATAAAGAACTGATTCAAAATGTCCCATAGGTTTTCCAAATCTTTAAAGAGCAGAACACCAAGTCTTCTTTCCCGAGGAACAGTATGTGGATTATGAACAGCCTAGCACTTAACGTTTACACCACTAGGGCTCCCTCACACAGGGGATGTTGTTCTTGTTAGGTAAAGGATAATGTTGTTGTTGTTAAGTACCGTGGAGTCTCTTCCAACTCATAGTAACCCTGCACAGGATTTCTGAGGTTGTAAATCTTTACAGGAGCAGAAAGCCTCATCTTTCTCCCGTGGAACAGCTGGTAGTTTTGAACTGCTGACCTTAAAGTTAGCAGCCTGATTTGTTACCACTACACACTACCAAAGTTCCTTAGAAGGAAGTAAAAACAGGCCAATGCCTGATTAACATAGAGTACCAACAGTTGGTCCTCTTTGCATCAAGTGAACTTTAACTCCTTTTCCATAGTTTCCCCATGGGAAAAAAAATAAGTTAGTCTCCAGTTTGCCAAGATAATTCTAGTTTAGCATTATTCCCCTTGCCCTATTCTGCCTCCCTCATTACTATCTCCTAAGTACTTTCCCAATAAATCCCTTAAACAAGGATCTCCATTTCATTCTTGTCTTCTAGGGAACTTGATCTAAGGTTTCATTAATATTTTCTTCTTTATTAATTAACAACATGTGGAATCTTAGAGTCAATGAAGTATGAAAATATTCTAAATTAATTTTATAATATTCATTGAAAGAATACAGAAAACAGCATACTAAAACAGATAAAATGTTCATGATTAAGGGGGGAAAAGATAATATCTTTTAAAGACACCAAAGAATAATTCCTTTTAAATTATCAAAGGAAAAAAAAAGACTTAGGCAATTAGAATAATTTAAATAAATTAGTTTATCAATAAGCCTTGGTTCTCAAAAAATATCACAGCTCTGTTATAAAATCAACATGTACTCTTGGTAATCAAATTGTTGGTACCTAGCTTTCTTCCACTGTCAGTTTGTCATACTGTGGTGGCTTGTGTGTTATTGTGATGCCTGAAGATATGCCATTGGTAGTTTATATAACTGCAGAGTCACTCATGGTGGACAATTTTTAGCATAGCTTCCAGACTAAGACAGAATAGACTAAGGAAAGAGAGATCATTTCTGAATAGTTATCCATTCAAAGCCTTTAGAATACCAGAAGAAGACTTTTAGATACAGTGCCAGAAGATGAGCCCTTCAGGTTGGAAGCCATTCAAAATATGACAGAATTGACCATAATGGTGTGGATGGAGCAAAGCTTTTGAGACCTTTCTTTGCTGATGGGACACAGCTCAAAAAGGAGAAACTGTGGCAAACATCCATTAATAATTGAAACACTGAATGTAAAAAGCATGAATCTAGGAAAATTAGAAATTGTCAAAAATAAAATGGAATGCACAAAGATTGACATTCTAGGCATTAATGAGCTGAAACAGACAGATATTGACCATTTTGAAACAGGCAACCATATTGTTTACTATGTCAGAATAACAAATTAAAGAGGAATGGTGTTGAATTCATCCTTCAAAAGAACATTTCAGGATTCATCTGGAAGTATGTTGCTGCCTGTGATAAGATAATATACATATACCTTCAAGGAAGACCAGTTAATTACACTATTATTCAAATTTATGCACCAACTCCTAAAGCCAGTGATGATGAAACTGAACAATTCTACCAACATCTTCAGGATGAAACTGATCAAACATACAATCAAGATACACTGATAACTATAGATGACTGGAATGTGAAAGTTGCAAACAAGAAGAAGGATCTGTACTTGGAAATTACGGCCTTGGTGAAAGAAATGCTGCTGAAGATCTCAGGAATTTTGCAAAACCAATTATGTATTCATTGTAAATACATTGTTACAACAACATAAATGGCAACTATGCACATGTACCTCATAAGATGGAATACACAGAAATCAAATTGACTATGTGGTAAAACATAATGGAAAAACTCTTATCATCAGACCAAACAAGACCAGCAGCAGACTATGAAACAGATCATCCATCACTCAGATGTAAGTTCAGGCTGCAGCTGAAGAAAATTAAAACATATCACCAAGAGCCAAAATGTGACCTTGAGTGTATCACAATTGGATTTAGAGATCATATCAAAAACAGATTTGATGCATTAGACACTAATGATTGAAGACCAGAGGAGTTGTGGGATGACATCAAGATCATAATTCAGGAAGAAAATAAAAGATGATTAAAAAGACAGACAAAAAAAAAGAAAAGACCAAGTGGATGTGAGAAGAGACTTTTTAATGTAAAGAAGCTATAGCACATGGAAGAAATGGTGAAGTAAAGGAGCTGATCAGAAAATTTTCAAGGGGCAGCACAAGAAGACAAATGAAAATATTATAAAATGAAATGTGCAAAGATCTGAAGATAGAAAACCAAAAGGAAACAGCACACTCATCATTTCTCAAGTGGAAAGGACAGAAGAAAAAGTTCAAGCTTTGGTTTCCAATATTGAAGGATTCTGTGGACAAGATATTGAATTATGCAGGAAGCATTTAAAGGAGATAAAAGGAATACCCAGAGTCACTATAGCAAAAAGACTAGGCTCATATTCATCTATTTCAAGAGGTAACATATGATCAAAAACCTATTATATTGAGGGAAAAAGTCCAAAGTGATGCAGTACTGAAGGTGCTCACTCATCTATGCCATGAAATTTGAAGAGCTTTGAAGAGCTATCTGGCCAATCAATTGGTAAGTATCCATATTTGTTCCCATCCCAGAGAAAGGTGACCCAACACATTGTGTAAATCATCAAACAGTAGCATTAACATTACATGCAAATAAAATTTAGCTGAAGATCATTCAAAAATGGTTGCAGCAGTACGCTAATAGGAAGCGACCAGAAATTCAAGCTGTATTTAGAAGATGATGTGGAATGAGGGATATCATTGCTAATATCAGTGAATGTTAGCTGAATGAAGTGAATGCCTGAAAGATGTTTTTATTTGTGGTTTATTGACTCTTTATACACATTTGACTGTGTGTATCGTAACAAACTATGGATTGCATTGCAAAGATTGGGTATTACATGACACTTAATTGTGCTCATAAGGAATCTGTACGAAGACAAAGAGGCAGTCAATTGAACAAAACAAGGGAATCATGCATGGTTTAAATCATATTTACCATACTCTTTCAATCTGAATGCTGAGCAAACAATCTAAGAAATTGTGTTTTGTGTAGAAAAACGTGACTTCAGGATTGGAGGAAGACTCATTAACATTCTGGACAAGTGCTGAACCACAAGGTCAGTTTGAACTCCAAGGTCAGAAGTTTAAATCAGCCAACTGCTCCTCAAAAACCCTATACAGGGTTACTATCAGTTGGAAACAACTCAACAGCCCTAAACAATAACAATATGCAGAGAGGGAACATGGTGACTCCATATACTAAGCACTGGACTGTGAACCACAAGGTCAGCAGTTCAAGCTCAGCAACCACTCTAAGAGAGAAATAAGAGGCTTTCTGCTTCCATAAAGATGTAAACCCTATAAAGGGTCGCTATGAGTCGGAACCTACTCAAAGGCACTTAACAACAACAACAATATATGCAGATGATAAAACCTTATTTGGTAGAAGTAAAGAGAACGTAAAATACTTAAATAATGATGAAGATCAAAGACTACACCTTCAGTATGGATTGTACCTCCATATAAAGTAAGGGAAAATGCTCACAACTGGACCAATAAATAATATCCTGATAAATAGAGAAAAAAATGAAGTTGTCAGACCTCATTTTGCTTGGGCCCACAATTAGTGCTTAGGTAAACAGCAGTCAAGCATGAAACAATGAATTGCATTATACAGATTTTCCGCTTAAGTGTTAAAGAGGAAAGCTGTCAGCTTGAGACTCAAGCCATGGTATTGTCAATCACCTCACACACATGCTATAGAATTAATAAGGAAGACAGGAGAAGAACTGATACGTCTGAATTGTAGTATTGGCAAAGAATATTTTAAGTACCATGGTCTACCATACGAAAACAAGTTTGTCTTGGGAGAAGTACAGCAAGAATGTTCCTTAAAATCCAAGATAGCAAGACTTCATGAATTCATACTATTTCATATAAAGGAAAATAATATAAAGTTACTACTTTCATTTTGATATACCTTGTTGGTACAAATGTTTAAGTGCTTGTCTTCGACTAAAAAGACTGAAAATTCAAACACTATGAGTCAGATTTGGCTCAGTGGAAATGGGTTTGGTTTGGGTTCGATTCTGATGTACATTATGTTTGTGAGCCACTGGTCTAATGGGGCTATTTAAATGATTGTACCTGTGTTGGCTTTATGGGGAGCTTGGTGACTTCATACAGTAAACATTGGACTGCGAACTACAAGGTATGTGTTTCAAGCCTGCCAGCTCCTCCAAGACAGAAATATGAGGCTTTCTACTCCTTTGAAGATTTAAAGCCTCAGAAACCCTATAGAGGGTCTCTATGGGTCTGAACTGACTCAAGGGCACTTAACAACAACAACTTAGCTTTACAGCTAAATTTGGTTGGACAGTTAACATTGACCTCCATATATATTAAAAAGACTTGACTGGTTGGTTACAGAACAAATACAAACACTACATTTCCCCAACACTAGAGTTAGGACTAAGGAACACCGGTAGCGTAGCTAATTGCAAGCTCAAGCTGGGCTGCTAACCCTAAGGTCATCAGTTTGAATCTACCAGTGGCTGTGCAGGAGAAAGATGAGGCTTTCTGCTCCTATAAAGATTTACAACCTCTGAAATCCTATAGAGTGTTGCTATGAGTCAGAACCAACTCGATGGCACACAACCACGACAACAATACGGACTACTATTTTAAGATCTATGACTTAAATGTTTTGGAAATGAATTAAGATTCAAATATGTCTTAATGAAGATAAAACTGCAAACTATGCCTTGACTTTCCTAAAGTGTCATCATAACTCTTTATACACACACACACAAACCCACAGAAAAAGTCATTTGCATAAGCACAACTATCCCATACTTAACTTTCATAAGCTGTTATCTCTAATCTTCATAATCGTATATATGAAGATAAGATATGAGAAAGCTGAGGTTCTGCAAGGTTAATAAAATGTCCAAAGCTACAAAGCAAGCTAGGGCAGTGGCAGATTTCTACTTCACATCTTTCTGGATCTGGGATATATGCACACTTGTTACTCCATGGAATACACATCTAACATGTACAGCACATGTGTTCAATAAACGTTTATTGAGTAGACAGTAACTAAGGAATGACCTGAATTTACCTATTATTACATGTTCACAAACTGCTACTAGGAGTAAGCAAGCACTCTTAGTTGGAAATTTCCTGATAGCTTCCAGAAACTGAAACAACACTCAACCAGGATGATGGGTCACTTAATGAGGAAGACAAGGAAAATGTTGGAGTCGCAAAATGTTGAAATCCTTTAAAATAGAAACATTTTAGTCACTTCATCAATAATAACTCTCAGGTTGGTGTGTTTTACCAATGAATCCTGAAAACGTTAAAAACACAAAATACCATTTTTAAAAATCTTTAACTTTTTCAATGAGACTGTGACTCAAACAATGCAAAATACCTATTGTACTAGTGAGAAATGTTAATAGTCTATTTCTTTTAACTTACTTCCCAAATACCTTCTTAGGAAAACTTAGACTGCTATTTAATTCTGAAACCATTTTTAAATTACATGAAATGACATAAGGAGACGGATGTAATGGTTGCTAATGTTTCTTGGAGGAGTCATGGGGCAAGAGAGAGAGAGAGAAACAAATTAAGATGCTGCAGACATTTGTTATTTGAATAGCAGCATGAATAGAAAACACATAGGGGTAACATTTTAAAGCTGTGTGTGGGAGGTACTTGCACAAAATATTTTGTCAACAGGATTTCTGCATACACCTCTCACACAGTGCTTAGAAAATTTACCCCAGAATAGAGATTCCCAACATTTTTTTTCCTCACTTGCAAGCTGTCTAGCCTATATAATTAAAGTCCACCAGGAACATAGTATTCAGGTGCTGACAAGATTGATAGGTTACCAATCTTTGCTATAAATGGACAGAGGTAGGCATTTTCATTTCACTCAATAATCTCTCTTATCTGCCTCCTAGAGCAATCTCTATTGCAGATTTCCTATATTCTTTGCCAAGTCCAAATGACATTTCCCCTCTGTTTTCCTGATAGAAGTTCATTCTCTCTGAGCATATGTATTAATATTTGATCAAATGCATGGCAACATCTTGGACCTTTATTCATGGTAATAATAAAAAATAAAAACTTGTTAAAATTATCTAAAGGAACACATTGTGAGGCAGAATCTGTTGTCAGATGTAAAGATGTTTTGATTTTCTCTTTTTTTAAAATGCATATGTAATCTAAATGTCCCAAGGTTTTACCATGTGTGCAATTATTAGATCATGTTAATATTTAAATCCTGTTTGCAGATTAATTAACTCAAACCTGATAATGTAAAACCCAAAGCAATTTGTAGAGTGTACACACCTAGGTTCTCTGTAAGATCCGGTCTTTCTAGGTATATACAGAAGACATTGATCATGCACGTTCTTTAGAACAATTGCAACAACAATGCCAGACCACAGGGTATGACCTCTGCACTGGAGTGGGTATTCTGTCTCTTTGCTAAGTGCTGGTGCTGATGGTTCATACCTACTGTGGCTCTTTTCAATACAGGCAAAACTGCAACATCCTTATTCCTCTGGGCTATGTTCTTTCATCTCCACTTACTATTAGAGATAATTTGGACCTTCCATCAAAATTCAGTGGCATTACCTAGCATGTTCTATGTCATAGATAGTATCTGCTTCACCTGTATCTCAAAATATCACTTGCATATAATGCCTTCTCTTCCACACATAACTCATGTTTCTTTAGAGATTCAGTTCTAGTATCTCAAGTAAACATGACATGAAAATTCCCATCACACATAAAAGCAGACCTAGGATATGGTTCATCCCCTGAGGTAGCATACAAGCTAAGGTTTTTTTGTTTTGTTTTGTTTTTTGTTTTTTTAACTCCAAAACATCCTAATTATGCTTATACAGTAAGCAACATCAAAATTAACTTAGGAAGACTGGAATAAATGGTCACCTTACCTCTTGATTACTATCTCTATTTCCAATCTCAGCTTAATCTCCAAAAGGATCACATTCCACTACTAATAAAGCCATTCACTGGATCAACAACATGTGCTAACTGTATAACCGCTACTCACTGCCCACAAGTTGATTTCCACTCATAAGGAATCTTACAAAACAAAGGAGAACTTCCCACAGGGTTGCTTTACAGAAGCAGAATGACACATGTTTCTGTCACAGAGCAGCTGATGAGTTTGAACCAATGACTTTTTGGTCAGTAATCAAGCTCATTAACCACAGTACCACCAGGATTTTGTTGTTAAGTGCTGTCAAGTCGGTTCTGACTTATAGCAACCCATAATCTGAGGGTTTCTTAAGGAGATGCTGGAGGGTTTGAACTGCTGGCCTTGCAATTAGCAGTCCCGTGCTTATCCTACAGCACCACACCAAGACTTCACATCACCAGGGCTATTAATTGAATGCAAAAAATATTTTCAAATGTGAGTATAAAGAAAGGAGA
>NW_006408590.1:2924643-2934823 GCF_000296735.1 Chrysochloris asiatica | reverse complement strand
CTGTCCACCATGGGTGACCCTGCTGGTTATTTAAAACACCGGTGGCATAGCCCTCAGAATCACAGCAACTCAAACCACCACAGCACGACAGACAGATGAGTGGTGGAACACATAATTTAGAGGATTACAATAAAAAACATTCAATGATACTATGGTTAATGCTGATAAAAATGAGTAAGATGGCATTAATTGGTAATATAACCCATGGGCTATGGGAACACAGAGTCTCTTACCTATTTAAGCAGTTGATGCACGTAGGTTGGTAGTTCAAGTCTGCTGACCCAATAGAAAAGACTGGAGATTTACTGGCAAAACCATCAGCCATTGGAAATGCTATGTAACACAATTTTACTCTAACATACATAGTATTGCCATGAGTCACGGTGGACTCTAAGGACTGATCTCAGTGCTCATCTTCAATTACTTGATAAAAAAGCAGATTCTAAAGTCTTCTTGGAGCTAGATTCTGCATATGCAGATTTTTGAATGGCCCTGTTTGCCTTTCTTGAATCTCCCAGAGTTGCTGACAGACGCGTTAAATGTGCACAGTTACTAAAAGATTGCCAAAGATCTTAAATAGTTCTATAGCAAAGCTATATTGACTGAACTTAAGATACCCATTGGTCCTGGATCCTCCATCATAGCTACACTGGTTAAGCATTTGGCTGCTCACTGAAAAGTTGGCAGTTGGAATCCATGAGCTGCTCAAGGGTAGGAAGATGTGACAACTTGTATCTGTAAATATTACAAGCTTGGAGACACTGGGGTCCTGGTGTGGCACTGTGGGCTAATGCTTCAGACTGCAAAGTTGTTTGAACTACAAAGTTGGTGGTTCAAGCTCACCAGTTGTTCCTTAGAAACCCTATACAGGTCGCTCTGGGTCAGAATAGACTCAACGGCACTTCACAGCATAGGGTTGATGTTAGTCTGAATAGACTCTGTGGAAACAGGATTTGGATTTAATACCTTATGGTAAGAATACAGACATTTTCCCTTCAATTTAAACTTAGTTAAAGATACTCCACAGTAAAAATGCCTGAATACAACATACACTATGTATATGTCTTAATATAAGATAAAACTACAAACTATGCCTTGTCTCTCCCAAAATTTCATAACTCTTTCCATTAAAAAAAAAAAAAAAAAGCAAACAAAAACACAGGAAAAAGTCACACCTATCCATTATATCTTCATAACCATATATATGAAGATAAGGTTGGCACTCTTCATATATGGCAGTATTTCTTAAAGCACAAGACTGGTTCCAAATCATCTGTAGCTCTCCTCCAATAATAGTCTGTGTTATAGATCCAGGTTGTAGTTTAGAAACATTTTCTTAAAAGGTCTCCAGACATGCTGTTAAATTTTTAAATTCCAATTGGTAGTTGTTGTTAGTTGTTTCTGAGTTGCTTCCAACTCATAGTGACCCTATCCACAACAGAACAAAGCATTGCTTTGTCCTGCATCATTCTCACAATAGTTGTTAGGTTTGAGCCCACTGTTGCAGCCACTGTGTCAGTCCATCACACTGGGGTCTTCTGCTTCACCAGCCCTCTACATGACTAAGTATGATGTCCTCTTCCACAGACTGATCCCTCTTTTGAACATGAGACGAAGTCTCACCATCCTTGCTTCTAAGAGCCTTCTGGTTGTACTCCATCCAAGACAGATTTGTTTGTTCTTTTGATAATGCTGTTACTTTCAGTAATCTTCATCAGCACCATCATTCAAATACACTAATTATCCTATGGCCATTCTAAATCAATGTTCAACTTTCCCACACTTACGTAATGATTGAAAATATCTTAGTTTAGATGAAGCACAATTCAGTCCTCAAAGTGACACCTTACTCTTTGACACTTTGTTGTTGTTATTGTTATGTGTTACTGAGTCAGTTACAAATCATAGCAATGCTGTATAGGTTTCTGAGGAGTGGCTGGTGAGACTTGAATTGCCGACCTTGCTGTTCAAACCAACCTTGCACTCCAGTGCATTACACTGTAGTGACACACTTAAAATACTTTAAAGAGGTCTTTTGCAGCAGATTTGCCTAATGTAGTCCTGATGCCTCATTCATCTTCATACAGAACAAGGGAATATGGAATGGTTTAACATCAGGAAAGGTATGTGTCAGGTTGAATCATTCCCCATACTTATTCAAATTCAAACTGTATGCTGAGCAAATGATCTGAGAAGCTGGACTATATGAAGAAGAAAGTGACATTAGGATTGGAGAAAGATTCATCAACAATATACAATATGGAAGTAACACAACCTTGCATACTGAAAGTAAAGAGGACTTGAAGCACTTAGTGATGATCAAATACTACAGACTTCAGTGTAAAGTACAACTCAATATAAAGAAAACAAAACTCACAACTGGACAAAAGCAATGTATGATAAACTGAGAAAAGATTAAAGTTGTCAAGGATTTCTCTTAACGTGGATCCACAAACAACATTCATTGTAAGTGCCACTGAGTTGGTTCTGACTCGGACTAAATCTCTATAGGGCTTCTGAGGAGTGGTAGGTGAGTTTGAACTGCCAACCTTGTAGTTAGTAGTTCAGTATTTATCCTACAGTGTCACACCAGGACTCCACTTTGTCTATTTGTTTTTGCTGTTGTTAAGTGCCACGGGGTTGGTTCCAACTCATTGAAACCCTGTAAAGAGATTCTGAGACTTTAAATCTTTGCAGGAGCCAAAAGCTTCATCTTTCTCCCATGGAACAGCTAGCTGGCTCAAACTGCGGACCTTGTGGTTCACAGCCCAGTGCTTATCTTATGGAGCCATAGAAGCCTTTAACATTGCAACCCAACACTTGAAATTTTTCTTCAGTCTTTTCCGTTTGAGAAATGCTGAGTGTGTTGTTTCTTTTTGGTTTACTAACTGCAGGAGCTGGCACATTTCATTATAATATTTTAGTTTGTCTTCTTAGGCTGCCCTTTGAAATTTTCTGTTCAGCTCTTTTACGTCATCATTTCTACCAGTTGCTTTAGCTTCTCTACATGCAAGAGCTGGTTTCAGAGTTTCAGGCATGTTCTTTAGGTTATTTCCTGTCTTTTTAGTGACTTTTTGTTTTCTTCCTTGGTGATGTTCTTGATGTTATCTCACAACTTCTTGGGTCTTCAGTCATTGTTGTCAACTGTATCAAATCTGTCCTTTAGATGCTGTCTAAATCCTGTAGAAATATGCTCAAGGTCCTGTTTTGCCTTTTATGGGTGTGGTTTAATTTCCCTCGGCTTCAACATGAACTTACATATCAGCCATGGATAGTCCGTTCCCTAGGCAGTTCCTGGTCTTGCTTTGTCTGATGATATTGAGTTTCTCTACAAACGAAGTCCATAGATATGGTTGATTTGATTCATGTATGTTCCATCTGGCGAGATCTATGTGTATGTTGTTGTTATTTTTATGTGCCTTTGAGTGGATTTCAACTCATAGCCTCCCTGTGTAGGGTTTCCAAGTAGCAGCTGGTGGGTTTGAACCATAGAACTTATGGTTCTCAGTTCAGTGCTTATTCTACAGTGCTGTACCAGGAATCCTCCATGTGTATAATCATTATTTAGTTTATTGAAAAATGGTATTTGCAATTAATAAGTTGTTGGTCTTGCAAAATTCTATCATAGGACCTCCAGTATCATTTCTATCACCAATGCCATATTTTCCAAGTATGGATTTCTCTTCATTTCCAATTTAGCATTGCAATCACCTGTCATTGATTTAATGTTTGATCAATTTCAGACTCAAAAGTTGGTAGAATTATTCCATTTCTTCATCATTGGCTTTAGTAGTTGGTATGCAAATTTGAATAACAGTTGTTTTATGTGGTCTTCCTTGTAGGCAAGTTGGTATTAACCTATCACAGACAGCATTGTACTTCAAGATAAATCTTGAAATTTTTGATAATGAATAGGAAGACATTCTTCTTCAATTTGTTATTCCCAACATAGTAAATCAAGTTATTGCCCAATAAAAAATGACCAACACCCGTCCATTTAAGCTCATTACAGCTAGGATATTGATCTTTATGTGTTCTGTTTCATTTTGACCACTTCCAATTTTCCTAGATTCATACTGCCTAACCCACAGAACATTCCAGGTTTTGATTATTAATGGAAGTTTTCAGCTTTTTCTTCTCATTTTGAGTTGTGCCCCATCAGCAAATGAGTGTCCTGAAAGCTTTCCTCCATCCACATAGTGAATGTCAACTCTATTTTTATGAGGCAGCTCTTCCTCAGTTTTATTTTGAGTGCCTTCCAACCTGAGGGGTTCATCTTCTGGAACTATAGCACACAATGTTCCACTGTTATTCATAAGGTTTTCAGTGGCTAATCTTTCATAAGTGGTATTGAACAGGAAAAATTAAAAACATTCACTGCCCTTTCCATCCAGGAGACAAGCTAGAATGTTAATCAGGTTACTGAATGGGACCAATCATCTGGTTTCCCTCCTGTCTTCAAACAGGTCTACAACCTAACCCTTCCCAGATTCTGAGCCCATATAAATCTGTACTGCCCTATATTCAGCGCTCAGAATCAGGAGAAATCAGCTCCTCTGAGCCAGCCAGCTTAATGAAGTGTGAAACTCTGCTTCACCTCTGAGTGTCCTTGGTTTCTTTGACAATGGATCTAAGAGCTGCTGTGACACTCTGTCATCTGAAACTGCTGTAACAGTATGTCTCTCCTTTTTCCTAGTTTGCCTTAGTCTGAAAGCTCCACTAAAACTTGTCCACCATGGTTGGTCCTGCTGTCATTTAAAATTCTGGTGGCATCACTTCTATCATCACAGTAACACACAAGGTAACACGGTATGACAAACTGACAGACTAGTTACGGTGAAATACAGTTTAGTAATCTCATATACCCCTGGGAATCTATAGATGCAAAAACACATGTGGAGTTTTGTTTTCTCCCAATCTTGAAAATCAACAAAACTATTTTTGGAGAAATGTGAGTCTTGGCTTCTAGTTCTCATACAAGCATTCTTTTTATTTATATTTTATTTTCTGTTGTTTCCATTTAAAAAATATGTTCACTGTATTTAATAATTGATGTTTAAAGTTTTCAGTACTCATTAGTTACTTTAAAAAACTCTACAATAGAATATCTCACTTAAGATATTAAAAGATACCCTAGTAGTTACAAAAAAGTAAACTATCTGTGAAATCCTAATTTTTTGAGTCTTTCAGAGAGTTGAAGTTGTGAAAAACCAAAAAAAAACCAAACCCCTCCAAAGAGAGACAAAACAACACACAAATTGTTTTACCTCTGGCAAAGTTATACCTCTGCCACAGTTGGGCACCATACAAGCAAGCAATAATGAATCTGTTTAAAAATGCAATAAGTTGCTAAAGGCTGAATGTGGGATAATATGTTAGTTTAGAGAACTTGAAGGCACCAGACACAAGGGAAGTCTTCACTCATAAGATCTATGTTATGTACTGCAACAGGTACTCTGAAGAAAGACAGGACAGAATAGAAAATCAGACAGGTCATACCTCATTGTGATGGAGGCATGCAGGAGTTGATTGGTTCCTCTTTGTAGGTAGAATACTGACTAACCTACAGACTTCTTTCATACAAAGAAAAGGTTTGAAATCACTTGGGGGAAGGAAAATAAATCTGTCATTCCCCACATACAGGCAAAGATCCATTATAAATAGGGGGACAGTAGAAAGAACAAGAAAGAACAACATTTCCACATCTGGGAAAGGACTTAGAAAGTATCTTGGACTCAGGATCTTCCATTCAAATGAAGCAAAAGTAGGCAGGCAGGAATTTCCAAGACTAAATGCAGATACAATGCAAATTTGATTGTCAAAGAAAGGAAGAGCAAAGGTGTTGGGTAAGACACCTCCTCCACACCAGAAGTCCTGAGCAAATCTTCTACTTAGACAGGCTATGTCAGAAAGTCCCTCCCTTGATCTGAGAACTAAATAAACAAGTAACAACCATAGTCAAATTTTCAAATACCACATGCAAAGACAAAATCTTGGCGACAAAGAACAAGTTGTGCAAGCTCTTTGTTGCTTTTTGCAAATGATTTTAACTCACAGTAACCTATGCTCAACAAGACAAAACACTACCTGGTTCTGTGCCATTCTCACAATTGTTATGTTTGAGTCCATTGTAGCTGTCACTGTGCCCATTCATCTCCTTGGGGTCTGCCTTGTTTTTGCCGACCCTCCACTTTACCAAGTATGATGACCTTCTCCAGGGACTGGTCCATCCTGATAACATGTCTGAAGAAGGAGGGACAAAATCTCACCATCCTTGCTTCAAAGCAACTTTCTGGCTGAAATTATTCCAAAACATATTTGTTTGTTCTTTTGGTAGTCCATGGTACTTTCAGTATTCTTCTCTAATGCCATAACTCAAAAGCATTGATTTTTATTTGGTCTTCCATATTCATTGTCCAACTTTCACACAAAAATAAGTCTTATTACAGACTTATAAGAATCATACAAGCCAAAAGATAATTAAGTGACATTTTTTTCTTAATTTTCAAAAGAGAAAAAGAAATCAACCCAGAATTCTATACCAGTAGAATTTTTTTTCAGAATGAAAACAAAATAAACCTCATAGAATTAATTTCCAGAAGAATTATAAGAGATATTAAAGAATTTTCTTCAAGCAGAAGAAATACTAGATAGAAATTTATTCTGAACAAAGAAATAGGGATATCATTGGATATTTGAAAATAAAGGTAAAATTAATGATAATTGCCAACGTTTTCAATGGCTTTCACACATTTTTATAATTTGTAAAAATGAGGTTGGGAAAACACCTGACTTCCTCTGACTTCAATAAGGAGGTGAATCAAATGCAACATTAGCCCAAGGCTGCTAACTATGAAGTGAAGATTATACATGCCTCCACACTTCAGTTTTCTTTACCAATTCTGACAACTGTTCCTCCCAAGGCACTGTATATTACAATGCATTCTAAAATCCACTGAAATGGTCACACAGAATTCACAGACTAGATTCATGATTATGAGGTTTATCAGATAAGTTAACGGCTTACAATTCAAGATCAGAAATGCTCAGGATATAGCTCTTTGGTCAGGAGCTCCTCTTCTCTGCCATCTTACTGGTCCTTAGTCTTTTAGTGACATGGCTCCTTGGCCTCTGTCCTGCTTGAGCAATGTAACAAAGCCATTTAAGCTGCCCAAAATGTACTCCACACTACCTAAAGTAAGCCTCAGCCTGAAAGTACTCAAACTACCTCTGTGGGTCAGCAAACCTAGCTTTTCCAGTTACATGTCTAGACATGTGCCACTCTGCAAACAAGCCTGCTGTCATAGGCAGTCTGCCTTATTTGCTCTGTGGACTAGAAAGAGCACTACTCTCTTGAATTCTCTTGATTCTTCTGCCACTGCTCCTTTGCAGTTCTCTAGTGTAAAAGCTCTCTGGCTCCCACATCAAGGAAGTTCAATGCAAAGAGATCTAGGGCCCAAAGGATGCAATCCACTCCTAGTTCTTCTTACTTGATAGTAGTAAGATCTCACTTCCTTCTTCTGTGATGGATCGTTTAAAACCCTGCAGGATTACAGAACTGAGCGATCTCCATGTTAGAGTTCCATACACCTATTTTCAGAGAAAAGATTGAAGTTGTCAAGGACTTCATTCTTCTTGGATCAGCTATCAACATTCATGGAAGCATCAGTCAAGAAATCAAACGATGTATTGCATTAGGCAAATCTGCTGCACAAGACCTTTTTAAAGTGTTGAAGAGCAAAGATGTCAGCTTGAGGACTAAGGTGTGCCTGACCCAAGCCATGGTATTTTCAATAACCTCATATGCATGTGAAAACTGAACAGTGAATAATGAAGACTGTAGAAGAATTGATGCTTTTGAGTTATGGTGTTGGAGGAGAATATTGAAAGTGCCATGGGCTGTCAAAAGAACCAATAGATCTATTTTGGAAGAAGTGCAGCCGGAGTGATCCTTGGAGGCCAGGATGGCAAAACTTCGTCTCTCAAGTTTTGGACATATTGTCAGGAGGGAGCAGTCTCTGGAGAAGGATATCATGTTTGGTAAGGTGGAGGGTCAGAGAAAAAGAGGAAGACCCCAGCTAGATGGATTGGCCAAGTGGCAGCATCGACTGACTCAAGCATGGCAGCGTTAGTGAGGTTGGCCCAGGATCAGGCAGTGTTTCGTTCTGCTGTGCATAGGGTTGCTATGAGTCAGTACTGACTCGATGGCACATAACAACAACAACCCAGTCATTTGTTAGGAGTTACAAAGGCTATGGCTTGAAGAGCCATAACAAGTAATTCACTGTATCACATAATCCTTTTGGGTAGCTATCTATTAAAGCTATTTTTAATAATTCAAAAGATAAAATATATTAAAATAGCTCATAGGGTAGAGAGAGAAGTCCTGGTGTGGTGCTGTGGGTTAATGCACTTGACTGCAAGGTCACTTTGAAACACAAGGTTGGTGATTCAAGCTTACTAGCCACTCCTTGGAAACTCTATACAGGGTTGCTATGGGTCGGAACTGACTCAATGGCACTTTATAATAACATCAACAAGTCTTATAAAAGAGTCCTGGTGTGGCACTGTGAGATAATGCACTGGAATACAAGGTTGTTTGAACTGTAAAGTCTGTGGTTCATATTCAACAGCTGCTCCTTCGAACCCTATACCGGATTGCTATGAGTTGGAACTGACTTGACAGCACTTAGCAAGAACAACTCCTATAAAGAGTATGCACTGCATGTCTATCAGTATCGTATCTGAAGTGGGACAGCGAAAAACACTAAAGATATACTTAAAGGTGAATATTATAATGGAGCAGCTGGGGACGTTAGATCCAGAGAGGGAGAGCGACTGTGTGCTGAAGACTGGGGGTGGGGAGTGTGTTTGCAGGGTATACCCTTTGGTTGGTTGATGATGCATGAAGGGGATTGTAACCATGGCAGTGAAATGATATACAACAGAATGAATGTAAAACTAATGTTCACCCATGTAAACTATCATATAATTCACAATAAAACATTAAAAAAAGATGAATATTATAAACTTCTGAAAAACAACTGAAAACATAAAATAATTATAACTAGTAAGATAATAATAGAGACAAAATTCAATCATTAAAGAAATAATTAAAACTAAGGAAAGTAGAAAGAAAAAGAAAACAAAGAACAGATGGAGCACATAGAAAATAATTAGTAAGACTAATTTACACCTGATCTTATCAATAGCACACTAAAGAAAAATATATAAGCATGTCAACTAATTGGCCTAAAATATCAGAATAGATTAAAAATGGAACAATATGGTTTTATATAACAAATTTACTTTAAATATAAATAAATAACTAAAATAAAAAGATCAAAATTGATATGGCATGCTACTCATGAGTTTTTAAAAGCTGAAAAACTGAATTAATACTAAACAAAGTAGACTTAAAACAAGTCATAATGCAAGAGATATGAGGAACAGTAGATAACAGTAAAGGCTCTTCATCAAGAAGATTAACAGTGCTAACTTATTATGCATCTAAAAACAGAACTTCAAATTCCATGAAACAAAACATTGAAATATAAGGAGAAATAGATAGAATCACAATTATAGTTGGGAAATAAAAAACTCCTTTCTCAGTAACTACTAGTAAAAGGAGTCCTAGTGTGGCGTTGTAGGATAAGCACCTGGCCACAAGGTCTGTTTGAACAACGAGGTCGGTGATTCAAACTCACCAGTCACTCCTCAGAAATCCAGTACAGGGGACACTATGCATCAGAATGGACTTGATGACACTTATTAATAGTAAAGGCAACAGTAAAAGTATACAGAAAATCAATGAGGATACAGAAGAACTGACCAACACTACTCACCAGCATTACATATTCGACATTTATAGAACACTGTACCCAATACATGCCCAAGAAGCATGTTGTAGTTGTTGTTCAGTGCCATCAAGTCGGTTCCAACCCATAGCTACACTGTGTAGGGTTTCCGATGAGTGGCTGTTGAGCTTGAACCACCAACCTTGCTATTAAAACCGACTTTACAATCCAGTGCATTAACCTACAGTGCCACACCAGGACTCCTAATAACAGAGTTGTTGTTGTAGTAGTAGTACTGTGGAGTGGAGTCGGTTCCAACTCATAGTGCTCTGAACAGGGTTTCTGAGGCTGTAAATCTTTACGGGAGCAGAAACCCTCATCTT
>NW_006408590.1:2899920-2924174 GCF_000296735.1 Chrysochloris asiatica | reverse complement strand
TCATAAGAGAGAATAGACATTATATTCTATGGAATGAAATAAAATTTTAACATATTTAAAGTTGTTGGATGTAGCTAAAACAGTGTTAAGAGGAAATGCATTGCATTATATGTTTATATTAGAAAACAAGCAAGATTAAAATCAATAGTCCAACCAACCACCTAAAGAAACTAGAGTAGGAAGAGAAAATTAAATCCAAAGCCAGTAGAAGAAAGTACTAAAGATTAGAGGAGAACTCAACAAAACTAAAAACAGAACAAGTATATAAAATTTAATAAAATCAACCTAGTTCCAATGAACAAATTAATAAAACTATTAGATGGCTAATCTAAATGACTAGGAAAAAGAGACAAAAGATACAAATGATAAAATCAGGTTTGAAAGATTGGCCATCACTACAGAAACTTCTAAGTAACAAAAAAGTACAGGAAGGTCATGACCCATGTTATACAAATAAATTTACAAATTTAGATAAAATGAAAAATAACTTGAAAGATAAAAACTATCAATCTCACTCAAGAAGAAAGCAATAAATTTAGCAGTTTTATATTCATTGAAGAAATTAAATTTACAGTGCAAAAGGAAACCTTCCAATATCGAAAACTCCTGGGCTGCCTGGCTTGCCTGGTGAATTCTATCAAATGTTTAGAAAAAAGTAATACCAATTTTACATAAACTCTTTGAGAAAATAGAAGACAGGATATTTCCCAACTCTTTTTATGAGATCAGCATTATTGTGATTCCAAAGATATTTCAGAAAAAGAAAATTGCAGACAAATAACCTCACAAAAATACAAAATATGAATATCCTTAAAATATTAGTAAATTAAATGCAGGAATATATAATAGAAATAATATATCATGACCAAGTGGGGTTTATCATAAGAATGCAGCACAGGTTTAATATTTTAAAGAATCAATACGTATAGTTCACCAACATCTGCAGAATAAAGAAGAAAAAATATATATGTGAAAATTGTAGTATATATATATATATATATATGCAGAAATAGCTTTTGACAAAATTCAACATTATTCATAAAAAACTTTGCATAACACTAGGAATTGCAATAGTTCTCAGAATCTCCTCAATCTGATAGATGAATGGATGAAAACTGTATAGATAATATATGTAATGATAATCTTGAATGCTTTCCAATTAAAACTGGAATGAAAATCCTAGTGAGTAAAATGAGTTGAGAATAAGTAAAAGACATATAAATTTTTGGGAAAAAATTGGAAATGTCTTTATTTGTAGAAGGCTTCATTTTCTTAAGGATAAAATTCAAAACAATCTTCAAAAGCCTTCTAAAATTAATAACTGAGTTTAGTATGTTCTCAGAATAAAGAAAACAGATATCAGTTGTATCTTCACATATTGACAACGGAGATTTCCATATTAAAATGAAAAACATGTTATCATTTATTACAACTTCAAAACAATGAAATACTTTGAGAATAAATCTAGCAAAATATGTGCAAAATCTTGAAAACTGAAGAACATTGATAAGAAAATAGAGTAGCTATGGAAAGAAACTTTTGAAACAGCAAAGCATCAGGTTTAATTTAAAAATTAAAAACATTTATTTATTGATAACATAAATAAAAAGATATAGTGAATTTATGGATTGAAATACTTAATATTAAGATGTCAGATCTCCCCAAATATATCTATATATTCAATACAATTCCAATAAAATCCCCAGTAGCTTTTTTTTGTAAAAATTTTTAAAATATGATAGTAATATTTTTATGAAAAGCAACTGACTTAAAATAGCTATAACAATTCAAGCAATTGGAAACTAGTTTGAAGACTTGCAACATTTGATTTTAAAGCAATCTGGAAAGCTACAAGTCAAGGTATTGTAGCACTGGCAACAATATGAACAGATAGATAAACGAAACAGAAGAGACAAATAATATAGCAAATTCAGAAATGATTCAATGAAGATAGCACAGTCTTTTCAATAAATTACCATTTGTTGAGTGTTCGGCCATCTTACACAACAAATGTCCAGCAAAATATTTGCCAAGTAATATATATCAATGGATATTTTAATGCATAAATTAATTGAAGTTTTCATTAAATTTATGACCAATACATTTAATGACATTTTTTCATTAAATTCAACATGGGTTGAAGTATATAAGCGTTACAATACTCACATATGTTAAAGATACAACTTCATAGTTACTGGCAAGGTGTGTTCTCTGAGAACAATTTGGCCTTATTAGTTTCAATTCTTGTAACTGATTCAATTGAAAATATAGTTGATGTGGGAAGAAACTTTTGAAACTTCAAACCAGCAGGTTGCCCCAGTTGTCCAATATATATTCTTTATAGTGATTGTCTTAAGTAACCTTTACATTTGGTGTCTTTTGCATCATTATTCTCCTGTCCTTTCTTTAGCCTGATAGATTGAAACCCTTTGACTAATCCAAATCTTTCTTTAAAAGCTGAGTGATCTTTACTAGCTGTTTGCTCTGATCCCCTTTCTGACAGATTTAACATAATTTATAATAAGAACCTCATTTTATCCATTTATAGGCAAAAAAATGGAATAACTATGTTTAAAAAAAAACTTTAAAAAGAGAAAATGGTAAGAGAACATAAAAGTTACTCAATTCCATTCTCTCATTAAGAGGAGGAAACTGACTAAGACAGTGAATTGGCTAATGTCATAAGTAAGTTTACTACAGAGCTTGTCCAGAACCCATATTCCCTACCACCAAGTTCAGAACCAGTCCAGCACAATGGACACCTGATTCACTCAATTGTTAATCTCAAATCGCCCTGAAAAGCAATCTAAAGGAAAGGTAAATAGACAAATTTCCAGAACCATGGTCATTAAAGAGCAAAACCTAGTAAGCTTTGAACTAAGAAACTGCTGGTTTGGAAATCTATTTCACATCTCACATGCTAAATGACCAAGATGTTGAGTTCCAAAATGAATACACTTCCTTGAGCTATTTTAATTTTACACATATGTAGGAGCTCTGGTAGCGTAGTGGTTATGAATCAGGCTGCTAACCTCAAGGTCGGCAGTTCAAAACTACCAGCTGTTCCGCAGATAAAGATGAAGCTTTTTGCTCCAGTAGATTTGTAGCCTCAGAAACCCTATGCAGGATCACTATGAGTCAGAACCGACTCCACGGTACTTTACAACAACAACAGGAGTCCTTTCGTGACATTGTAGGAAAAATATTAGATTTCTAACCTCAAGGTTAGAAGTTCAAACCCACCAACTGCTCCTTGGAAGCCAGATATAGAGTCACTATAAGTTGGAACTTGACAGAATTTAACAACAACAGGATATAGTTGGTAATAGCCATTTTATTTAAGACCCTATGATTGCCAGAGTTAAACCCAAAACACATAAAATGACCAAATAATTTTAAAGTGATCAGATAATTTCAAAAAGAAGATGTGAATACACAGCACATACTCACTGAGTTTAATCAACAAATACCTTGTCTCAATTCCAACCTTTGCCATAAATTCACACGGGAAGGAAATTTAACAGATGGTAATGCAAAAAGATATTGTTCCACTGATTAATTGCCTGGCCCTGAAAAAAAACCTCTCCCCATTTTAGTCTGGGAGTATCCATAAAACAGCTGTTGCTTTATAAACTTCATCCAATAGTATGTTTGGCATTCAGGAAAGATTTATCAATTTTTAAGATAATCTTAATGTCACAAAATAGTGTGCATTTACACAACATAAATGTTCATAAAATTTATAATTACAAGAATAATGGAAATAGCAGCTATAATATATTAAATCTATATTATATTCCAGGAAATACCCGGAGCCCTGAATGAGAATTGTAACAGTCCTGTGAGAAAGAAATTATTATTATCACACCCACAAAACAAAAATAAAAATAACTAACTCTACATAGAAATAATATACCAAAATGCTAAAAATAGTTGTTTGGGGAATAGATGATTACTTTTACTGATTGCTTTTACTTTTAAGATTTTCTGTGATGTTGTTCATCACTGTTTTAATTAGTTAAAATAGATCTTGTTTTCAAAATTGAGTTAGTATAAAGAGATATATCAATTTGTATTAAATTTTGAGTAGTGTGAAACCTAGTTCATAGGAACTAAGGTTGTAATAAGTATACTTATATTTACTTAGTTTTCTCTACTTTTTTTACATTATGTTAATATCCACATTAATATTTATCTGTGACTATTCAGACAAAATCTTTTTGACTTCAAGAAAATCAAGATCCTCTGATAGCCAAGCCACACCTAAAATTAGCTTCATATTCGGTTATGCAAATACCAACCATTTTCATTATTATGGGATCACTTATTTGAAAAGCTCCCTGAGAAAAATAGCATTATTTCCCTTGAGAAGCTAACATTTTCTCAGAAGTGTCCTCTGTGACTCTTATCTAGGATGATTTTGGCTTCCTGGAAAAAATTGGTAATGTCTGAAAAATATTTATGATTTCAGTGACAGGAATGGTTGCTACTGGCATCTGGTGAGTAAAGGTCAGGGATATTCCTAAATATCTTAAAATACACTTGAGAGGCCTCCCACCAGAGCAAAGTATCTAATACAATATGTCAAAAGTGCAGAGATTTCAATAACAATGATGTGTTCCTAGATATCTGGATAGATACACAGGCTGACTGGGGTAAGATGGAGAATGGGAGTAAACCCACAAATATACAAAAGTCTGACAAAGAATATTTGTGCATGGATATTTACTTTTGTTGCAAACATATCCATGAATATAGTGGACCAAACAGTGGGCAAAGTGATGAATATGTTTTAGACATTACCAAACACCTTGAGAGAATGTGTTACTGGGATTAGAGGTCTGGACCATAGTGTTGGGGGACACTGTGGTCAATTGGCAAACCATAATCCACAAAAAGATATCTTACTTTGGTGAGTAGTGACTAGGGTCTTAAAAACTCATGAGTGGCCATGTAAGGTATCACTATTGTTTTCTCCCTGTCAGGAGGAAAGAAGAATGATGAAAGTTGAAGTAAGCTTAAACAATTAGTCCAATGGACGAATACACCAAGTGAACATCACTCTCCAGGCCCTGAGACCAGAACCACTAGATGGTGTCTGACTACCATGACCAACTTCTCTTGAAACAGATTACACTAGAAAGTTCTGAATAGAGGGAGAGAAAATGTGAAACAAAGCTCAAAGCCATAACAAAGACCAGGCTTACTGGTCAGATAGAGACTGATAGAACCCTACGTGAATGGCCTTTGGTCACCCTTCAGGTGTTGAATTGAACGCACACTCATAGCTCAACTTTCAGCCAAGAAATAGACAGGTATATAGGAGGAACAACAACAGTAGTACGATACACACACCATAGAATGGACAACCATTCATGATCAAAAGGGTAGCATTTACTCAAATACAATATTGAGTGGGCTGCAATCATTGAGATGAAATGAAGTATGTGATTTATTGAAATTTAAAACTGATGATCTACTCTGTAAACTTTCAATTAATTCACAATAAAAAGTTTTTTTTTTTTTAAAAATATGCAAAGAATGAGAAATCCCAAGTTAGCTAGATATATGCTTAGGAGAAATGCTGTTTCCTAGAATGAGGGCAAAGGTTCTAGATTAAGACTAGTGGAAAACGCTAAAAGGTACAGTAGACTGTTAAATAAAGCCCAGAAAGGTCGAACACTTGAAAAAAAAATCCAGTTCTTCTTTTCCACAAATTGGAGATAAAATTTTGTATAAAATATCTAAGTCTTTTCATATGTTAATCTGGAATATTGTTATATATTTTTCATAGCATGAAGCTTGCGAAAAAAATAACAATCAGTAAAGATTCTAATATAGTTGCAAATACAGTTACTAAACTTCTAATGAACAGTGATGATAGTGATGATGATGATGGTGCCAACAATGAAAACAGTGATGGTGATAATAATGATGATTATAGTGAGGATGAGGATGAAATTATTTAGGTTATGATGATGTTTACCATGTCTTAAGTATCCTAATCTTAATACTTATATAGAGAGCTCAGCAGTGATAGAGGTGAAAAGCCTGCTTAGTTTTTCATTTCTCAAAAATTAAGTATATGCTACTGATTAATATCTTTAAAAGGAGCTCTGGTAGCATAGTGGTTACAAATCAGACTGTGAACCGCATGGTCAGCAGTTCGAAACTACCAGCTGCTCCGCGGGAGAAAGATGAGGCTTTCTGTTCCCGTAATGATTTACAGCCTCGGAAACCCTGTTCAGGGTCCCTATGGGTCGGAACCGACTCAACAGCACTTAACAACAACAACATTGATTAATATTATAGCTGTAGGAACATAGGAGAATTAATTTGGTACTCAAGGAAATGATTACCAGTGATCAAGCAGAAGCACCTGAACAGAGAAAAGAGCTGTGGGAATGCATTAGAAAGTAGGTACAGCATCTGATACTTTCACCAGGAAATCATTCTGCCAGGGAGCACTGCTAAGGTAACTGTGTACAGCTATGGTGCATCTGCTTTTAAAACTGGAATATGTAGTAAAAGAAAAAGAGCTTCAGTGGCGTCTTAAAGAAAAGAGTGTTCGAATTGAAATTAAGTCCATTATTCATTCAACTACTTAGAACCTAATATGGCCACTCAACTAATAAACTAATTTTCATGATTTTCTACAACCATTGTAGAACCTTGAGTGTGTTAAAGAACACTGGTATTTTCATTATCAAATTCCTGTGACCTCTCCCAACATACTTTTTATACATGAATTCATTTTTTCTTTTTTGTCCTGTGGATTCTCATGCGATGTTCAATGAGCTTGTCACTTAATAATGGTCCCTTAAAGGATTTTGAGAAAAGTAATAGATTTAATCCAACTCTACATGTCAATCATGAATGTTTTCTTACAATATCTGCCTACTCAATTCTACCTCCAGCTTGAAGACTCTTGGGGTGCATTTCTGAAAAGTTCTGTTTGTCTAAGTTCCTACTGCAATGTCAGGATGCCTTTATAAACAAGTGTAAAGTTCGGTTTACTGAAATAGAATGAAAAGTACTTGCAATGAAACGTTACCATTTTATCATAGTTGTTCACCTGTCTCACCTGCTTCTCTTGCTTTTTATGATTTAACTGTTTTTTGGTTTTTGTTTTCTCTTTTCAAGGTCTAGCATAAGCACTGCCTCTGTTTCTCACCGAAATGACTGTTACCTATTCTGACTTCCCTGTGGCGGTGGTTGTTTTTTTACTGAGTTGGTCCCACCACTTAGTGATCCTGTATAGTGTTTCTGAGGCTGCAAATCTTTAAGGGAGCAGGAGGCCTCATCTTTCTCCAGTGGTACAACGGGTGGAATGGAAATGCTGACATAGTAGTTAGTAACCCAACAGGTAACCTACTACACCATCAGAGCTCCTACTCTGGCCGCCCTATCCTTTTGATATTCCTTACAAATCACCTTACATTCTCATATATATTGTACATACTGTGCATCCTGATGGTTCGCATATAGTCTCTTAAAACATATTGACTGGGTTGAAATTCCAGCTCTGGATTATTCAGCACACTTATTATTCATTCTATGCATTTGTGCAGTTTACTTAAACTTTTTTGCTTTGTTTTCCTCATCCATAAATGGAGAAAATGATACTACTGTCAAAGAGTATATAAAACATTTTTTAAATGTGTGATACACAGAAAGAACTAAATTGTTATCTATAATCCCCCTGAGTTTATTATCCTACTGTAGTTCTTTTATTTTCCTTTCTCTCCAGTGAGGTTGTAAGCTCTTTTGGGGAAAGAACTGCAGAAGCTGTAGTGTTATGAGCCCTAGCCTGTGAAGTCATCATGTACGAGAGAATCAACTTTCTCATTTATTCCTACTGCCTTAAGATCATTGATAGAACTAAGGGAATTAACAATTGTCCATAAACTATTAAGATATGACTTTGACCATGATAGGTGATGAATAAATTTATTTGAAAACCTTGTAAACAAGTGTTTATTTAGGGCTTTCTCAATATGGGATGTGTGCTGTTATACATAAAATCATTGTTGCTGTTATATGCTTTTAAGTCAATTTTCTACTTATAGGACACCCATGTCACAGAATAGAATTGCCTCCTTGAGTTTTCCAGACTGTAATCACCAGGTCTTTCTCCCATGCAACTGATTGGTAAATTGGACCCAACAATCTGTGAGCTAACAACCAAGAATCTAACAGCTGCACTACAAGGGCCCCATACAATCACTAGCTCCTTAATTTTCATATTCATACAGTAAAATAGGCACCATGTTTATACCCATTTTACATAGAAAGGAACTAAGGCCCAGATGTGGCTGAGGTTTAAGATCACACAGCAAAAATGGCAAAACTAAGAGTTAAATCCAAAGATTCCAAACTTCAAATACTTGATCTCTTTCTTAATCTCTCTGTAAGTCTCTCTTTTCTTCTATTTAAGTACAGCACTGTAGAATTATTGTTTATTTGTTGCTCATTTAATATACTAGTAAACAAATCAGGGTAAACGTACACAATTTGTCATGTTTAAAGCCTGAAATTCAATGAAATTCAGATTACTAGTCAGATGTTTAATATTTAGTGGTGTTAGCTGCCATTTGGTCTGCACCCAACGCATGGTGATCCTGGGCACAATGGAACAAAATGCTACCTGGTTCTAAACCAGCTACATTATCTTTTGGATAATATATCATGTAAGCCATAGTTTTCCATTGGCTTATTTTCTGAAGTAAATGACCATACTTTTCTCCCTTGGTCATTTTAGTCCCAAAGTTCCACTAAACCTATACAGCATCATAGCAACACTTAAGTCTCAAATGACAGATGGGGTGGTGGCTACACATGAGGTACACTGGCCAGAACTGAACCCAGATCTCCCACATGGAAGGCAAAAATTCTACCACTGAATCATCACTGCCAAGTCAGAGGTTTAATATAGGTTTCCTCAAGCATGGCATGTTTTCCCATATAAATATTTCTGGACAGTATTTGTGCATCAAAATTATTCATTTAAAGTGACAATCTGCACAAACCTGTGTTACTAGAATGAATCTTTTGAAAACACATCATGCATCAAGAACCATAAAGAAAGTGCTAAAAGCAAAAGTTGTTTTTCTTAATGGATCAAGTTGAAAGTATTCGACGTTACTCTTAATAGCAGCCAGTAAACAGTTTCCAGTAAAACTTAAATGAGGAAATTAATCTCATAATAACAGCATGCATGCAGGTCTAGTTCAAGTAATAGCAGTGTGAAAGCATGGAGAAAACTTTGTAATTTGTGCTTTAGAATATTTGATAGATGAATTACAAATCATCCGAAAGTGAATTATTTATTTGTGAAATTTATTATTCATCTTGATTTTTGAAAATGCAATCATAAGTAAATTCTTTCTAACCTGGAAAATGTCAAATAATGGGTTTCTTACAGTCGTAATTATAATCAATCATTCAAGCAATTCAATCAATCAATCAAAACTTATAATCAATCATTCAATAAATATTTTTTAGGTACCAGAAATTTTGTATCAGATACTTGCTGCTAATCTCTGAAGATGTTCAATTACAAAGTGATGTAGTCTTTCTACTCAAAGTATTCATAAAACAGGAAAAGATATCAGCAAATAAATAATACTTTAATTATAATATGATATAAAAATAAACTATCTTACTATATATACTAACATAATTATATTAAGACAAGGTTTTTATCACTATAATTTTTTATTCCTAAACTTCTTCCTAAAAGCCATGGTATTTTCAGTAACCTCCTATACATGTGAAAGTTGGATAGTGAATAAAGAAGATTGTAGAAGAATTGATGCAGTTGAGTTATGGTGTAGGAGGAGACTATTCAAAGCATCACTAACAAACAAAAGAACACACAAATCTGGGTTGGAAGAAGTATAGCTAGAATGATCCTTAGAAGCCAGGATTACCAGACTTCATCTCTTATACTTTGGACATTTTATCAGGAGGGACCAGTCCCTGGAGTAGGATATCATGTTTGGTAAAGTGGAGGGTCGGTGAAAAAGAGGAAGACCCCAACAAGATGAACTGGCACAGTGACAGCAGCAATGGGCTCAAGTGTAGCAACAACTGTGAAGTTGGCACAAGAGAGAGCAGTGTTTTGTTCTGTTGTGCCTAAGGTCACTACGATACTGATTCCAAGGCACCTAACAAAAATAACAACAAAACTTCTTCACCAGGAACATAATCATTGTAAATCACTCAATTGCTCATTCCACAAACTTCCGGAATTTTCAACACTTTAATAGCAAGATCAAATGACAGTTTACATTTCAAGATATATTGACTAATCAACTCTCTCTTCTTGCTGTGACCACTAATTTTAAATGATCAAATCATGATCCTTTTCCAGTCTTAATCAAGCCTATCTATAGAAAAACCTACTATGATATTGTCAACATGGCTAGGCTATAATTCTGTGCTTTTAAAATCAGTATGGAATCATCTTTCATTTTGTGATCTTATGTGAGCAGTCAATCAGTTAAAGGAGGAGTTTCCTTGGGGTTGTGCCCTGCCTCCAATATTTAAAAGAATTTAAATTTAAATGACAAAGCTCACTCTTTCTCTACTCTGCCCTAGTTCTTGAAATATTGTTGTTAAGTTCTGACTCATAACAATCCTGCATAGGATTTCTTAGGATTTCCTGGTAAGTCTGAAGTGATGATCTTATGGTTCAAATCGATCTTGTGGTCCAATATTTATCCTACAGAAGTCTCTATTCTGCCACCTGACCTACAGACTTTGGATTCACCAACCCCTGTGAGTCAGCAGAGGCTTTCAGCCTGCCACACAGAACTTAATGATTTTGGATTCATCAGCCCCTGCAACCATGTAAGCCAATAAAGTTCATGGCTTACTGGCCCACAGATTTGGATTTTCGAGCCCCACAATTGCATGAGCCATTTCCTCAGAATTGCTTAAACTATTTCCTTGAAGTATATTTCTCTCTATCTATATTTATTGTTGTTGCTAAGTGCTGATGAGTCAGTTCTGACTCATAAAGACCCTGTATAGGACTTCCATGGAGCAGCTAGCTGGTGGGTGTGAACTGTTGACCTTATGCCACACCAGGACTCTATCTGAGATCATCGATATCTATTTATGTTTAACTGGTTTTGCTTTTCCAGAGAACCCAGAAAAAGACACTCACTTAAAAAAAAAAATCTCAATAATTTATCAACTTTCCCAACCTTTCTCCAAGAAATTACTAATATTGTCTTAGTCTAATGTTCTCCTTTATTGAAGTAAACTAAACTTTGTCAAATTTAAAGGTTTTGTTGTTATTGTTAAGTGCCGTTAAATTGGTTCCAACCTGTAATGACCCTGTAGAGGGTTTCCAAGGAGTGGTTGGTGAGTTTGAACCACGGACCTTGTGGTTCAAACCAACTTTGCAGTCCAGAGCATTAACCCACAGAGCCACAACAGGACTCCATTTAAAGCTTGATAGGATGTCATTTTTGGGAATTAGCATCTGACTTTGCAGTCCAGCACATTAACCCCACAGGAACTAGCATTGGTCACATTCAAACATTCAAGTGACTGAAATATATTTTACTAAGTACAGCATCTCGTTTTATCATTAAATTTAAAATTCAGATGTGATTAAGGAGTAAATGATCCATTTTCAAGTACATATACTCATGGCCATCTCTGAGGCTACAAAGCCACTAAGAAAGGGTTCCTGCCTTCACAGTGATTGTGACCTGGTGGAAAAAGACAATGCAAATGGTAACCAATCAATAATACAGGATTACGTATGGCATGTGTCAAAGGGAGTGAGAAGATGGGAGCTATCAAGATTCCTTGTGAATTTAAGACTAGCATTAAGTCTCAAAACAAGGATATTGTTGTTGTTAAGTGCCGTTGAGTCGAATCCAACCCATAGCGACCTTGTATAGGGTTTCCAAGGAATAGTTGGTGAGCTTGAACTACGTAAGGACCTTGCAGTTCAAACGGTTTTACAGTCTGGCGCATTAATCCACAGTGTCACACCAGGACTCCTAAAACAAGGATTGTTGTTGTTGTTAGATGCCATCGAGTGGGTACCGACTCATAGCGACCCTATGTACCGCCAAACAAAACACTGCCTGATCCTGGGCCAACCTCACTACTGTTGCCACGCTTGAGTCCATCGATGCTGCCACTTGACCAATCCATTTCATTGGGGGTCTTCCTCTTTTTCTCTGACCCGCCACCTTACCAAACATGATATCCTTCTCCAGACACTGGTCTATCCTGACAATATGTCCAAAGTATGAGAGACGAAGGTTGGCCATCCTGGCCTCCAAGGAGCACTCTGGATACACTTCTTCCAAAACGAATCTATTGGTTCTGCTGGCAGCCCATGGGTAGGTACAAGGATTGCTGTTGTTGTTAAGTGCCGTCAAGTCAATTCTGACCCATAACAGCCCTGTATAGGGTTTCCGAGGAGCAGCTGGTGAGCTTGCACTGCCGACTTTGTAGTTCAAACGGCTTTGCAGTCTGGCGCATTAACACACAGCGCACAGCCAAATGGTGAAGAAATGAAAAACATTACATGCAAAGTTATCGCACAGAAGATAGTATGGAAGCAAAGATGGACAGTTCATTTTTATAAGGAAGCATGTTTTCCTGTAAGAGGTTTCCTACTGGAAACAGAGCTAAGATTGAAGTTGTTTTTAAGTGCCCTTAAGTGTTGTCTGACTCATAGTGAGGGTCACACAGGGTGTATAGGGTTTCCAAGGAATGGCTGGTGGGTTTGAACCACCAACCTTCCAGTTTAGTAGCATCACACCAAGATTCCAGATTGAAGCAAGAGGAGTTTAATAGAGGAAATTCCTGAAAAGAGGCTAGGGTGTTTGGTTCTTGAAGGTATATGTTCATGAAAGAGCTATTCAACAGTATTACCCCTAAAATGGAGTGTCAAGGCTGTTAACTGATAGCTGATCCCTTTGTCAACTAAACTGTCAATCAAGTGTTTGTTGTTGTTGTTAAGTGCCATCGAGTCGGTTTCGACCCATAGCAACCCTGTACAGGGTTTCTGAGGGTATAAATCTTTACGGGAATAGAAAGCCTCATCTTTCTCCCGCGAAGCGGCTGGTAGTTTCGAACTGCTGACCTTAAGGTTCGCAGCCCGATTTGTAATCACTACGCTACCAGAGCTCCTTTATGTTATTAAATTATCGTTTTCATTAATTTACATATATTCAACAAAATTATTTTTGCAGACTTCAATACAGTCACAGCATCAAAAGTATTACTTCATTAATGTATTATGCATGTATAAATAGTTAATCTTTCATGTGTTTATTCATTAACTCATTCATTTGTTCGTGGACTTACTTTACAAGCATGTGTTGTTGTTGTTGTTGTTAAGTGCTGTGGAGTCGGTTCTGACTCATAGTGATCTGACTCATAGTGATGGGTTTCCAAGGAGTGGTTGATGGATTTGAACCACTGACCTTGTGGTTTAAACAGACCATTGGTCCAGTGCTTATCCTACAGCACCGCACAAGCATGTGTAATCTAGGCTAAGTACCGTAGATACATACAGATAATTATCTATCTATCTATCTATCTATCTATCTATCTATCTATCTATCTATCATCTATCTATCTATCTATTTATCTATCTATCTACCTATCTATCTATCTATCTATAAATGATAGAGAACTTTGGAATGCAACCACACTCTGTCCTCCGGGAGAGTTCAAGGTTGAATAACATTACCTGAATATTCAATACAGACAATGAGAACTGCCATATGAGAAGCACAGATGAAATGCAAGGAGAGTTCAGAAGGGATAGGACACATCTGCCTGGGAACATCTGGAAAAAGGATGGATGGCATGATTTCTTAGTTTGAAAATAGGAGATGAGTTATTCCATGGTAAAAGAGTAAGGATGAACGTAGTAAATCTTCCATTTTGCCAGAACAATATTTTCCAATATGGATTTCATGGAATTTGATTCTTTCCTTAGGAAGACAAAGATATAGGTGAAAAAAGAAACCTATGTTCAACTTAGTTTGGAAAACACTGGGTTAAACAACATGGAACTAGTGCCTTTATTAATGGATCAGTGGGTTTATACTGCTAACATACATTATAAATCTGAGAGGACAGTGCAGTATACAGCAATTTATAAACTTATTTTGGAATTCACCCTCCTCTTGCACCTGAATAACTAAAAAGACTAATGTTTAATATGAGTATAAGTTGGCAAGTGCTGGGTACAGAGAAAAAATAGAGAATGACTATTGGTTTTGTTGTTCTTCACTACAATAAGTTGATTCTGACTCATAGTGACTCCCATGTGTTTCAAAGCAGACCTACTGTAGATATTTGTTTTTGTTACCTATAATCTTTATAAAGGAGTCCTGGTGTGGTGCTATAGGTTAATGCACTAGACAGCAAAGTTGGTTTGAAACATCAAGGTTGGCGGTGGAAACCCTATGCAGGGTCGTTATGGGTAGGAACCGACTCAATGGCACTTAAGGACAACAACAACAATATTTATAGAAGTAGATTCCAGACTTTTCTTCCATGGTGCTATTGAGTGTGTTTGAACCTCCAACCTTCAGGTTAGTAGTGGGCGTGGTGTGCCTTCGAATAGTTTCTGACTCATAGAGACCCTGTATATGGTTTCCAAGACTGTAAATCTTTACAGGAGTAGAAAGCCCCGTTTTTCTTACCTGGAGCAGCTGATAGATTCGATCTGCTGACCTTGCAGTTAGCAGCCAAACACATAACCTACTATGCTATCTAGGGCTCCTAGATAAAATATACATACATATATTATTCTATTCCTTGTGGCAGAGTCCTGGTGTGGTGCTGTGGGTTAATGCCTTGGACTGAAAAGTCAGTTTGAAGTGAGAGACAGGCAGTTCAAGCTCACCAGGCCTCAGAAACCCTATACAGGGTCACACTGGGTCAGAACCGACTTGACAGCATCCAACAACATTCATTGTGGCATTCATTTAGCCTTGTAACTTTCCTCTATTGATAACTTATGTCATACTCTCAAGTTTAGTTCTTACATTATCTTTCATATTCTGTCAAAAGTCAAAACTACTTTTCTTTTCTCTCTCTTACAACGAATCTCTTTTTTTGGCATGGGTTTGTAACTGAAGGTCTTTCAGTTCTTTGGTATACTGCCTAAGTGGGGAGGGGTCCCTGGAGTCTCTTGTTAACTCTTTAAACACCTCTCTCCTGATAATTGTTAAGTGTCAAACAGTTGATTCTGACTCATAATGACCTTGTATAGGGTTTCCAAGAAGTGTTTGATGGGTTTGAATGACCAAACTTGTGGGTAGCAGTGCCACACGAGAACTTCTGATAGTTGTTGTTGTTAAGTGCCGTCGAGTCAATTCTGATCCATAATAACCCTGTATAGGGCTTTTAAGGAGCAGCTGGTGAGCTTGAACCACTGACCTTGCAGTTCAAATGGCTTTGTAGTCAGGCACATTAATTCACAGTGCCACAGCTGATAGTTAGGTCCCCACAATCTCAATCAGTGGTCTAATTTTATTGTCTTCTCTCTCTTTTTTCACCCACCTTTAATTGTTGTCCTTCTTTCCCAGGAGTGTTCAGTTCATAAAGAGAAAGAAAATAATGTTCACACCTGACCAAGGTCTCTGACCCAGGCAGGATCAAATACAAACCCCGTTGCGCTGCCCAGTTAGTCCCAGCTCATGGTGAGCCTGTATGGGGTTTCCAAAGCTGTGAATCTTATGGGAATACAAATCCTCATTTTCCTCTCATAGAACAACTGGTGAATTCGAACTGCTGACTTTCCTGTTAGCAGCCTAACGTGCAACCTACTATGCTACCAGGTCCTATAGGTGGCACAGATTGCTCAACTTCTAACCTAAAGGCACAATTCTGCTCTGTAACAAGAGGAGTCGCCAAGAGTTGGAATCAACTCTGTGGCAATTGGCTTGGGTTTGGATTTTCTAAGGGGACCTGTTGGCTGAAGGTTAAGAGAGCCGCTAATGAATTTGAGCCTTTATTTGGTATGTTTTCGAAAATCAAATTAGTAAGGGAAGCCAATGTTTGCCTGTATAAATTGATTCATTACAGTATGTATTCAAAACATAGCATTGGTCAATTGGGAGTCATTCTTATTCTAAAGCTTACTAGCCAGAGGAAAATTGAGAAGAAGTTGCCAAAATACCCATTGTGTTGCTCAAATGATAATGAACCAGCATTTAAAATGTGGGCAGGACAACAGCATGCTTTGGAGAGCTCAAGCAGAAGGGCAAGCTGGGAATCCTGACTGTACAGAATATTTTTCTTATGCCTCTGTGCTCCCAGATATTTTTTTCTGCTGTATCTATCTCATGATAATAGAAAAAATAAATATGATAATACAGTATATGAGAAATCATTTCAGTTCCATAGCAAAATCATGCTCTATAGAAGCCCATCTTGATATTGGTGATGGCAATAGTTATATGTCCTTAAGTTGGTTCTATCTCATAGTGACCCTGTATCCAGTTTCCAAGGCTGTAAATCATTATGGGAGCAGAAAGTCTCATCTTTCTCCCACTGAGGAGCTATTGGATTTGCACTGCTGACGCTGAGGTTAGCAGCCCAAATTGTAACCTACTAATCTACCAGGGTTCTTTCCATCTTAATAGTATATCTTTTTTATATTATTATTTTCTTACTATACCACTGATCTATCTATGAAAGCAGAACAAATTATTCCAGTCTACTAAACCTTGGGGGTTTTAGGAACACTTTAAGAATAAGGGACCAAATATTTACGAAGAGGTTTGAGTGGCTTAAAAGAAAGATACAACTTGCTTGGCTCACATTTCAAAAAATTTGGAAAATTAAATTGATTTAAAGAAGAATTTTCTTCCCAGGAGAATCTATTTACGCAGCATCTACTTTCATTGCTCTTATACCGCATGAGTCATCAGGAAGTAACACAAAATCACACAAGAACACAGAGCCCTCTTGGGATTTTGAAACAAATGGATTTGAAACTGCACAGTTGATCCTACCCAGAGGATGATATATACAGGAATTCAGCATAAGGAGAGTTGGAGCTGTGCAATTAAATGTAAGTATTGCACCTGTAGAATCTGGAACACAATGTTGCAATGTGATTTATGAGACTAGAGTGGGTGGATTTTATTAATTCAAAGCCTTACAATCTTGCATCTTTGCCATGTGGTTAATGTTACTACCATTTTAATGGTGTTTGAAAATAATCTGCCTCTGAAACGGAAACATATTTTTCAAGGTTCTATAAATTTATTGGATGCCTACTATGTGCACAGAGTCCTGGTGTGGTGCTGTGGGCTAATGAGTCAAACTGCAGAGTCATTTGAACTGCAAAGTCAGTGGTTTAAGCTCACCAGCTGCTCCTTGGAAACTGTATACAGGATTGTTATGGGTCGGAATTGACTTGATGGCATTTAACAACAACAACAACTATGTGCAAAAATTTATAGCCTAGGAAACACTACACAGAGTTGTATCAGTTAGAACTGACTCAATGGCACTTAACAACAGCTTCAACTATATGCCAACTACTTTGTGAGACATCAGGGATTTAGAAGGTGTCTTGGTGGCATTGTAGATTAAGTAATGGATTGCTAATGCAAAGGTTGGCAGTTCAAATCCACCAGCCACTCCACAGGAGAAAGATGAGGCTTTCAAAGAGCATGAAGATTTACAACCTTAGAAACACTATTCAGGGTGGTTATGAGTCAGAGTCAACCCTATGGCAGTGGATATTTTTATTTTGGAGACTTAAAAATGATTTTTTATTTTGAAGACTTAAAAATGAGTGGGAACCAGGCTAGTTTCTCCAAAGGACAATTAAAACTAGAAAGAAGCATAGAGTCTTAAAGGAACTCATGGGAGACATACTATCCCATTTCAGTCTTTGAAAGAGATGAATTCTAAGACAATCCTGAAGCTCTACTCTGATTTATCTAGGCACAGAGGGGAACAGGCATGGGAAGTAGCAACAACAAAGGGTCCTGGGCCTGAAAAGTGCATGGCTTCCAGACCACCAGGGGGTACTTCTTCCAACAAAGATCTATTGGTTCTTTTGCTAGACCATGGCACTTTCATTATTCTCCAACACTGTAACTCAAATGCATCAATTTTTCTATGGTCTTTCTTATTCATTATCCAACTTTTGCATCCATATGAGGTTACTTACTGAAACTACCATGTCTTAAGTCAGGTTCACCTTAGTCCTCAAACTGAAATCTTAGCTCTTCCACACTTTAAAGAGGTCTTGCACAGCAGATTTGCCCAATGCAATACATTGTTTGATTTCTTGACTGCTGCTTCCATGAATGTTAATGGTTGAGCCAAGCAAAATGAAGTCTTTGACAACTTCGGTATTTCTCAATTTATATGGTTGTTGTTTATTGGTCCATTGGTGAGGATTTTTGTTTTCTTTACATTGAGATGCAACTCATACCAAAGGCTGTGATCTTTGATCTTCATCAGTAAGGATTTTAAGGCCTCTTCAATTTAAGCAAGCAAGCTTGTATCATCTGCATATCGCAGGTTGTCAATGAATCTTCATCTAATCTAATGCCACGTTTTCCTTCATATAATCCAGCTTCTCAGATTATTTGTTCAGCACAGAGATTGAATAATTATGATGAAAGAATACTACAACCCTGGCACACACCTTTCCTAATTTTAAACCATTTGGAGTTCCATTGTTCTGTTCAAACAACTGCCTCTTGGTCTATGTAAAGTTCCTCATGAGCACAATTAAGTGTTCCAATATACTCATACTTTGCAATGGTGTCGATAGCTTTTCATGATTCACACAAGCAGAAGCATTTGTATAGTCCCCAAAGCACAGGTAAACATCTTTCTCGTATTCTCTGATTTCAGCCAAAATCAATGATATCCCTCATTCTATGTTCTCTTCTGTGTATTCCATCTGGTTAGGTCCATGTGTAAAGCAGCTTTTGTGTTGTTTAAAAAAGGTAGTTGCAGTGAAGAATTCATTGGTCTGCAAAATTCTATCATGTGACCTCTACCACTGTTTCTGTCACCAAAGCCATACCTTCCAATTACTGATCCTTCCTCTTTATTTCCAACCTTTGCATCCTATTGCCGGTAATTTTCGATACATCTTGATTGCATGTTTGATTAATTTCAAACTGAAGAAGTTGGTAGAATTCTTCAATTTGATCATCACTGGCTTTAGTGGTTGGTGCATAAACTTGAATAATAGTGGTATTAACTGGTAGTCCTTGTAGTTCAAACTGACTTTGCAGTTCAGCATAATCATCTTATCCTATAATAGACAGCACTGTAATGCATGACTGACCTTGGTATGTTTTCTTTGATGATGAATGTGACCCCATTCCTCTTCAGTTTGTCATTCCTGGTATAGTGAACCATGTGATTGTCAGATTCAAAATGGCCAATTCCAGTCCATTTCAGCTCACTAATGCCTAGAGAGAGTATCAATGCTTATATGTTTCAATTCATCTTTGACAATTGCCAATTTTCCTAGATTAAACTTTATATTTTCCATGTTCCAATGATTAATGGATTTTTACAGGTGTTTCTCTTAATTTTAAGTTGTGCCCCATGGGCAAATGAAAGTCCTGAGGGCATTACTCCACTCACATCATCATGGTCAACTCTACTTGAGGAGGCAGCTCTTTCCCAATCACATTTTGAGTGCCTTCCATCCTGAGGGACTCATCTTATGATACTATACCTAACAATATTCTGGTGTTCTTCATCATGTTTCAGTATTCAATAATCTGGTGCTGACAGTGTTCCACTGCTATTCATAAGGTTTTCAGTGACTAAATGTTTGGAAGTAGTTCATCTCTCCTTCTTTCTAGTGTATCTTCATCTGGAAGCTCAGCTAAAACCCGGCCACTGAGGATGACCCTGCTGGTATTTAAAATACCTATGGCACAGCTTCCAGAATCACAGCAACACACAAGCCACCACAGTATGACAATCTGACAGACGAGTGGTGGTCTTTACTTTGAATTGTAGCCATACTGATGTGTGTATTCTTTGATCTTTATAAGTAAGTACTCCAAAATCTCTTTGTTTTTAGCAAGCAAGGTTCTGTCACCTGTACTGTTGTTGCTGTTAAGTGCCATCAAGTCATCAGTTCCAACTTATAACATCCCTGTATAGGGTTTCTGAGGAGTGACTGGTGAGCTTGAACCACTGACCTTGTGGTTTAAACTGACTTTGCAGTCCAGCACATTAAACCACAGTGTCACCAGATCATCTGTATTGGCAGGTTGTTAATGAGCCTTGTTCGTCTAATGATGCCTTGTTCTTCTTATAGTCTAACTTCTTAGATCATTCGCTTACCATATAGATGGAGTAAGTATGATAAAAGGACACAACCATGATACACACCTTTCCTGATTTTAAACTATTCAGCAAACCCCTATTCTGCTCTAATGTCTGCCTCATCATCTATATACAGGTTCTACCTGAGCACTATTAAGTGTTCTGGAATTTCTATTCTTTTTAATGTTCTCCATAATTTGTTATAATCTACACACAGTCAAATGCCTTGCATAGTCAAAAACACAGGTAAACATCTTTCTGATGTTCTCTACTTTCAGCCAAGAATCATCTGATGTCAGCAATGATATTCCTAGTTTCATGTCTTTCCTTATCTGAATCTGGCTTTAGTTTCTCACAGCTCCCTGTCTATGTACTGCTGCAACCGTTTTAGAATTATCTTCAGCAGAAGTTTACTTGCATGCGTTATTAATGATATTGTTTGACAATCTCTCCATTCTGTTGAATCATCTTTCTTTGGAATGCACACTAAAATGGATCTCTTCTAGTCAATTGGCTAGGCATCTGCCTCCAAATTTCTTGGCAGACAAGTAGTGCTTCCAGAACTGCATCCATTTGTTGAAACATTTCAATTGATATTCTGTCAATTCCTAGAACCTTGCTTTTCACTGATACTTTCAGAGCAACGTGAATAGCTATTGTTGTTACATGTTGTTGAGTCAGTTCCAACTCATAGTGATCCTATGCACAACAGAATGAAACACTGCCTAGTCTTGTCATCCCCACAATTGTTGCTATGTTTGAACCTATTTTTGTTGTCACTGTGTCAGTACATTTTGTTGGGGGCCTTTCTTTTTTTTTTTGATAACCATCCATTCTTCTAAGCATCATGTTCCTTTTCTGGGATTAGACCCTCCTGACAACATGTCCAAAGTAATAGACACAAAGTCACGCCATCCTGGCTTCTAAGAAATATTCTGACTGTACTTGTTCTAAGATAGGTTTGTTTGTTCTTCTACCATTCCATGATACTTTCAATATCTTTTACCAACACCACAATTCAAATGCATGGATTTTTCTCCAGTCTTCCTGAATAAGGAAGTAAAAGGATAGATAGAATTATAGATTTAAGGAACAGACAGAGAATGAGAAGTTCACCAAAAAAGCTGAGAAAGAGTAACAATAAAAGAATGCAAGAGAACAGAAAAATAGATAGTAAGTCATAGAAGCCAACTAACGTAAGGAGGAAATGGTCAAGAGTAGATACAGAGATTTAGACAAAGAATAAGAAGTACCTATTGAAAAGATCCTGGTGTGGCACTGTGGGTTAATGTGCTGGGCTGCAAGGATGGTCTGAACCCTAAAGAGTGTCAGTTCAAACTCACCAGCCATTCCTCAGAAACCTTATACAGGTTCGCTATGCGTCAGAACCAACTCGACTGCACTTAACAACAACAAGAAATTGAAGAGATCATTGCTGACTGTATATCAGTTGCCTGGTACCACAGAATGCAATGTAACAGAAATCCTAAAAAGCAATGGCTTATTCCTCCTCTCTCTCCTGCTTATCTATCCTTCCATCCATCTCTATGTATTTAAACAAGTCTTTGTGTACTTTGCTTCTCAGCCCTCTAACTCATTTGTAAACTAGATTCTTTGAAATGAAGGCTAAATAAAGTTTCCTTTAGAATTAAAAATTATCAGTGGCTTAATACAGGGGCAAAAATATGAAAACCTCTTAGACATTACAAAAATCTTGAAGAAGTGAGTTGCTGGACCTGGGGACAAAAGACCATAGTCCGAGGGAACTCCAAGAGTAGTTGACATAATGTAATTCAGAAGGACAATATTCTGCATCCTACTATGGTGAGTAATGACTGGGAACCTTCAAAGTTCACCAGTGACCATCTAAGCTGCAATAAAGGGTATTTCCCTTCCCAGAAGAAAGAAGAGTGATGAAAATTGAAGATTATTGGAACCAGTTAGTCCAAAGGACTGATAGAACAAATGCACATTAATCTCCTGAACATTATAAGATCCAGGATAGTGTGGGAGAAAATGTAGAACAAAATGCAAAATCATTAAAGATTGTCTGATTTACTGTCAGAGACTGGTGAAACTCTAAGACAATGACCCTTAGTCACCCTTCAGTTCTAGATGTAACCTCACCCCCATGGCTCAATTTTCACTCAAATAATAGATAGGGATATAACACTAGTCAAGGTATTCGTACCCTACAATGGTCAATCACTGGAGATCAAAAGGGCACCATTTACCTAAGGACAAAATTCAGAAGACTTGGGAAAGAAAGAGGAATGGAAATAAGAAACAAAGGGAGGAAGTGGCATAACTGATGCTGCATTGAGAAGGCAGTAAAGATTGAGATAAAACAAAGCATATGATTTATTGAATGTAAAACTAATGATCTCTTCTGTAACCCATCACTTAATTCACAAGTTAAAAATAAAAATTCAGTGGTTCAAAAGAATGATCTTTGATTCTGACTGATCTGCAGGTTGTCTAAAAGTTAGTGGATATCAAAGGGTTGGGAGGATATGCCCTGTTACCCAAGTCTTTTTAAGCATTTGGTCTTGTTACAATGAGTCTTGCTAGTACAGTGATTAAAGTGCCAACTGCTAATCAAAAAGACTGGTAGTTCAAAATAACCAGATGATCTGCAGGGGGAATATGTTCAAGTCTGTATCCATAGAGACTTACAGTTTTGGGAACCCTATGGAGCAATCCTACTCTGTTTTAGAGGGACATCATGAGTTAAAATCAAATCAAGGACAGTGGGTTTGTTTATTTGTTTGTTTAAGTCTTGTCACACTCAGTAATATTCAATCTGCCAAAGTAAATAATATGACTGAACCATATGTCAAAGAGAGGGGAAATATATTCTACCTATTTTGTGGTTGTTTTTGTTGTTGTTAGTGCCATCAAATATATTGACTCATAGTGACCCTGTATACAGATTCCAAGAAGCAGCTGGTGAGTTTGAATCCCTGAACTAGCAGTTAAGTGCTTATCCTACAGCGCCATACCAGGACACTTATTTTGTAGGCACTGCATGCTCTCAGGGGAAAGAATTGTATAGAGAGGTAGATGAAATAATAGGGCCAAGAATGCAATCTACCATATTCTGCCTTCTGAATCATAACATTCACATTCTTGTCATATTCAAAATATGCTAATCGACATTTCAAGAAGCCTAATATGTTCATGCAGTCATGCATTAAACTCCAGCAGGATCTTGTAATCTCATCTATCAGGCACAGCCATGATTTCCTTTGAATCTAAGGACCTGCTCAACTCCAACAAATACACAATGCTGAAAAGGGGGCAAAGCAACAGTAATAAACAGTGCCATTCAAAAAGAGAAAAAATGGAATGAAAACCACATGATCACTGCGATTCTAAAAGCCCTCTGTGATAATGTTACCTGATTCTCTTATTCTTAGGACAGAGAATGATCCTTTAGTACCATCATTGGTTACTATCCAGTGGATTCTTAGATAAACCACTATTTCTACTCTTTGGAAATGGCTCTTCTGTGCATTATATCCAGTGGCTCATGACTCTGACCTCTGAGACATAATTCTTTTCCATCATACTTTCTTGAATATTTATGAGGGAGAAATTAGAATGTTTGAAATTTCTGGTGACTGAGTACCTTTCTACCTGCAGAAAGCATCTTAAATTTTGAATAATCTCTCAGGATCTGATGATAGAATGGTATTAAGAAAAAAAAAAAAAGTTTAGTGAATATTCTCTTTTTTAAATTTGTAATTCACTGTTTTTGCTAAAAACCACAGTCATAATTCATTTTGAGATGATTTCTCAACCCCCAACCTCTGTCTAATGACAGTATCCATAATGTTAGAAAAAATAATGTACCTGTGCTCTTAAATAGTACTCACAGAAGTCCTGGTGTAGCACTGAAGGATAATGCACTGGACCACAAAATTGGT
>NW_006408590.1:2883530-2884897 GCF_000296735.1 Chrysochloris asiatica | reverse complement strand
CTTAATGATGAGTTGTTGTTGTTGTTGTTGTTAAGTGCCATCAATCCTGACTCACAGCCACCATGTATAGGATTTCTGAGCAGTGGTTGGTGAGCTTGAACTGCAAATTTTGTGGTTGAAACCGATGTTGCAGTCAAGAGCATTAACCCTCAGTGCCACACCAGGACTCCTAAAGATGAATAATAATGATTAAATAAATAAAATAGAAGGACTGCAAGTTAAATGGCTGTTTTATAGACTAGGAGAAATTAGAGATAAAGCTGGAAGATAACAGATTGGTACTCTTGCTTGATGATTGTTTTCATTTATTTATCAGGACTAACAGCTTTTTGGGAAAACTGGCCTCTATTATTTACTTTTTCCTGAATAATCAAGCATATCCATTCATACTCAAATAGTGTAGATAAACTCAAAGAGTAAAATATAATAACCAGATATACATTTTTAACATTATGTACAGAGAAAAAAAAATCATTCAAGACTGCTTACCAAAAGTAGTGCTCTTTTCAGATTCCCATTAGTGTCTACATGGGATTCAGCCAATGGAATATTTAATATTAATTTTATTTCTTAAGAGGGCTATGGATTATTTTAATAAGGAAACAGTACAAGTGTGAATGTCCTGGCTATGTTTGATACTTTTTTCCTGCAAGATGGTATCTGGTTCCAGTAAATGGCTGATATGAAACGTTGTTAATTTCTGAGAAATAAGAGAGGTACCCTAGCTCAGTCCTTTCAGATTCTGGATGGTGATGAATCTAATGTCAAACCCAACTGGGGCCTAATTATTAACTCATCACATTTTGGTTTTGTTTATTTATGCTAATATATTCCAAGGCCTCTTGTTCATCATCTTTACAAAAGAGACAATGTTTTAGTGAAATGATGAAGGTGTAAAAGAAAGAAAGAAAAAGCCAGTCTTCCCAAGCATCTCAAGTTACATAAGGTAGTGGTGAATGATATCCATTGCTTACAGAACCAAAACAGAGACTCCTTGGTATGATGACATATATCATGGGTTTATGACTCACAAGTGACTCTAAAGATCCTTGATTAGTAATTAGTGTTAATTTTTCCAAAATGCAAATTTACATCATGAGATCTATGAAGCTGGTGAGAAAAAGCAAGTCATCCAGTTTATGCTCAAGAGTGTACACAAAATGGGGCAAAATAATGAGTGTTTCTGTGTTTGTAAGTTGAAGTTAGCTAATTTTGACTCATAACAAATCTGTATAGTGTTTCCAAGGCTGAACTGCCAACCTAGCGGTTAATAATCTAGGGCTCACCTACTGTGCCACAGCAGGGATCCATATTTATAAATAGATTTATCTGAACAGTATCTATTGTTGTCATTGTTGTTAAGTGCT
>NW_006408590.1:2881807-2883060 GCF_000296735.1 Chrysochloris asiatica | reverse complement strand
ATAATAGGTTAAAAACTGGTTTTCCTGTCATATTAAAAAATCTATGTAATCTCTGCATTCTATTGCTTATAATAATATCTTACATCTGCTTGATGCTCACAATGTCAGGCAGTGATCTGAATATTTTACTTATAGTAACTCATTTATTCATCTAACTCAATGACACAGGTGTCTGTTATTATCTCTATTTTAAATACGAGGAAACTAAGAGTTAAAGAAATTAATATACCCCAAATCACTCATCTAGGAAATGACAAATTCAAGATTGAACTAAGCTAAAATGGAGTCCTGGTACGGTGCTGTGGGTTCATGAGCTGGACTGAAAAATTGGTTTGAACGCAAAGTTGGTGGTTCAAGTTCACCAATTGTTCCTCGGAAACACTATACAGGGTCACTCTGGGTCAGGACTGACTTGACAGCACTTAACAACAACAAATTGGATCAGAGAACTACAATCGTGGTTACCCTACTCATCTTGGGCCCTAATTTAGAAATTTTACCACCTTAGGACATACATTTTTTTCTCTGATTTAGTACTAATATTATAATTATTACCGTAACTGTTTACTAAGTGAATGTCAACTGTGTACTAGGCAATTTTCCAGATCTTTAAAATTTTGTTGTTTCTGCTGTTGTTGTTGTTAAGTACTGTGGAGTCTGTTCCAGCTCATAAGAGACCCTGCGTAGACTTTCCAAGGAATGGAGGTAGATTAAGAACCTAGGTTTCTCTGTCCAAAGTCCCAGTTCTATATTCATACCAGAATAATTTTCAACATAAAATAAACTTTCCCACCAAAGCTAAATTGAGGTAACATCAGAGAGGGCTAGTAAGATAAAAATGAGCTATAAAATTGCTGAATAAAATACATAATATGATCTCAAATTAACTGTGATCGTCCAGGTGAGGTGCTGTGGGTTAATGAACTGGACTACAAGGTCGGTTTGAACTGCAAGGTCGGCAGTTCAAGCTCACCAGCCACTCCTTGGAAATCCTGTATAGGGTCACCATGAGTCACAACTGACTCGATGTCATTTAACAACAACAAAATAAATGCTATCATAGGGACTCAATGGTTCACTCATTCAACAAATATATGCCAGTTACTATTACAATAGGCAAAGGAGATAAAGCAGTGAGCAAAACAGACAAAAATTCCCCACCCTGTGGAGCTTATGTTCTAGTGAAAAGACTGATAAGATATAAAAGATATAACATTAGGTGGTGTGGCATACCATCGATTCAGTTCCAACTC
>NW_006408590.1:2879027-2881047 GCF_000296735.1 Chrysochloris asiatica | reverse complement strand
TATATATATATAGTTGTTAAGTGCTGTCTAGTGGGTTCCTACTCATAACAACCCAGTATAGGATTTCTGAATAGCAGCTGCTGAGTTTGAACTGCTGAACTTGTGGCTCAAACAAACCATGAGGTCCTACTCTTAAGCTACAGCACTACACCAGGAATCCACATATGGACTCCTGGTGTGGTGCTGTAGGATCAACACTAGACTGTGAACCACAAGTTGTCAAGTGAAACCCACCAGCTATTCCTCAGATGCCCTGTACAGGGTCACCAAAAGTCAGAACGAACTCGAGGGCACATAACAACAATAAAATATATACAAGGGTGAATCAACAATGATCTACACTTTGGTTATATTAAAATGCCTATCTCTGTCCACAGCTGATGACAATATTGAGCATGCATGTCAAATGATTCTGTGAAACAGATGAGTGACAGTGGATTGTGTAGCAAATCAGTTGCAAATCAGCCATGTCTCTGCCTCTGAAATAATACATGACAGACTTGGGTTTTGAAAAGTTTGTGCAAGATAGGTACCCAAACAACTCATAGAAAAGCATAAACCAAAGCACGTGGACATCTGCACACAAAATTTGGACTGATATTCAAAGATAGATATAAAAAATCATTAACTGGTAACTAGACAGAGATTCATCATGAAGAGGCTGAGAGTAAACAGAAGAGTGTTGAATAGAAACATCCTCAATCACCCACCAAGAACAAGTTTAAAAGTCAACCACCTGCTAGAAAATTGATACTTATAGTTTTCTGGGATCCTCAAGGGCCACGATTGGAATACTATAAGAAAAAGGTTCAGCAATCAATAGTGCTGCTTATAGTGAGATCCTCACTGAAGAGATAATCCATAAACTTTGTATTCTATGTAGAGGACTGTTATCCAAGGACAATGTGATCTTGCATGACAGTAAATGTCCACACATCTCTGCCAACACTATTGATGCTCTGCAAAAAACTTGTTTTTGAGGTGTTAAAGCATTATCCCTATATTCCTAATGTTGCTCCATTGGACTTCCAACTCTTTTGTCCCATGAAAGCAGCCCTTCAAGGATGAAGAGTCACCTCTGATAAAGACAATGGTGCATTTGTGACTCACAGCTTAGCCTAAAACATTTTTTAATAAGGGAATATGAAAGCTTGTTGACAGATGGTTAAAAGAATTGAAAAGCAAGGAGATTTTGTTGAAAACTGATATATTTGTTTTTTCTAAAAGTTGTTTAAAATAAATTCTACTTCCAGAGTGCAGATAATTTTTGATTCATCTTTATATGCATGTGTGTGTGTGTGTGTGTGTGTGTGTGTGTGTGTGTATGTGTTTCTGTGTATACACATAGGACTCCTGGTGTGGCTTTCTGGATTAATGTGCTGGACTGCAAAGTTTGAACTACAAGGTCAGTGGTTCAAATTCACCAGCAGCTCCTTGGAAACCCTATACAGGGCTGCTATGGATCAGAACTAATTATATGGCACTTAACAACAACAATAACAACATATATATACACACATATGTATATATATATGGAGTCCTGGTGTGGCATTGTGGGATAATGAAGTAATGCATCAGACTGCAAAGTCATTTGAACCACAAGGTTGGTGGTTTAAGCTCACCAGTTGCTCCTCAGAAACCTTATACAGGGTGGCTATGGGTAGGAACCTATTCAATAGTATTTAGCAATAACAATATATGTATGTATGTATGTATGCATGTATATATAAACTTTACTGGTTTTGCTTCTCTACAAAATCCAGACTAAGGCTTTGGTTTTAGTGATTGGTGCATACATTTGAATAATAATGGAGTTAATTGGTCTACCTACCTGTTGCTGTTGTTAAGTGCCATTGAGCAGGTTCTAACTCACTGGGAGCCAGCATAGCATTTATCAGGAGTGGCTGGTGAGTTAGAGCTGCCAATTTAGCAATTCAAAGGACCTTGTGGTCCAGTGCTTATCCTACAGTGTCACACCAGAACTCCAGTCTCCTTAGTTGTTGTTGTCAGGTGCCATTGA
>NW_006408590.1:2872009-2877992 GCF_000296735.1 Chrysochloris asiatica | reverse complement strand
AATAAAGCACAGGTAAACATCTTTCTGATATTCTTTGCTTTCAGCCAAGATCCACTGGACATCAGCAATGATATCCCTTGTTCCACAACCTCTTCTGAATCTGACTTTAACCTCTGGAAGTTCTCTGTCAATGTATGCTTGCAGCCATTTCTGTATTACCTTTAGTAAAACTTTACTTGCATGGAATATCAAAGATATTGTCCAATAATTTCCGCATTCCATTGGGTCTCCTCTCATTGGAATGGGCAAAAAAACGGATCTCTTCCAATCTGTCGACCAGATAGTTGTCTTCCAAATTTCTTGGCAGAGATGAGTGAGTGCCTCCTGTGCCGACCCCCTTTCTTGAACATTTCAATTTTTATTCCATCAATTCCTGGTGACTGGTTCTTTGCCAATTCCTTCAATGAATTTTGGACTTCCTCCTTCCGTATCATTGGGTGTTAATCATATGCCAGTCACAGATTGTATTGCATTTCAAGGTAGATCTTGAAATGTTCTTTTTGATATTGAATGTAACTCCACTCCTTTTCAATTTGTTGTTCCCTGTACAGTAAAGCATATGACTCAAAATGGCCAATAATAGTCCACGGTAGCCCACTTATGTCTAGCATATCAATCTTTATGTATTCCAATTCATTTTTACCACTTCCAATTTCGGAGATTCATACTCCTTATATCCCACATTCTAATTCTTAGTGGCCGTTTGCAGATGTTTCTTTTCATTTTGAGTTGTATGTAAATCAGATAGCAGAATTCTTTTACAATGCCTTGTTGTTGTTGTTAAGTGCTGTTGAGTCAGTTCCAACCCATAGTGACCCTGCACAGGGTTTCCAAGGAGCAGCTGGTTAGCTTGAACCACCAACCTTGCAGTTCAAACGGCATTGCATTCTGGTGCATTAACCCACAGCACCACACCAGGACTCCTTACAATGCTTACTGAGATAGAAATATTCTTTTCAGAAGTTTATAGACCTAGATGGAGGATGGGTTGAAAAACAATAGCTTCACATTTTGATATTCTATTTAATAAAGTTTTCTATGATTTTTTAGCAATACTGTTTTACTTTCCCTTGTATGTGATAGGTTTCTTTTCCTTTGTTATCATATTTTGAGATGTGAGTTGCTAAAAATAGATCAAACTGAGCAATAAATTCTAGAAAACCCCCTAAAATTTCCATTTTGTTGGGACCCAAGCACTTAATTTCTTCCTAAAAAAGATAGTCCATTTTCAGTCATTTTTCTAATGACAGCAATCATGATTTACAAAATAGCTTTGCAGGACTGATGTTTTTTATTAACTTTTGCTTTCAGTTAAGGATTTAATCCCAAACCATGTCTTTAGTTTAAATATGGTAACATAAGAGGATTTTTCAAAAAGTTTGTGGAAAATGGTATTAAAAAATAATGAGAAATTTCCATGAACTTTTATAAACTTTTTTAGATAATCTCTATGAATTGGACTGTTTGCATGTTTATCAATAACATTTAAATTGTATCAATCATTAAATACATCCATAGAAAACTGAGAATTGAATGATTTAGGATTGAGCAGTTTGCAAACAGAACATTATGAAAAGTCTACTGATGGAGAATATAGTAGTACTGATGGAGAATATAATTAGCTTTACAATCTAGAAATATATTCTGGATATAGAATCTTGCTTGTTTCCATAGAATTTTTTGACACAAAATTTTCAAATAGTTAATTGTGATGTTGAAAACCACATGGCCTCCTTTCAATTAATAATTTACATCATTAAAGGAAAATGATATTACAAAGTAGGATCTATGTTTCTGGTATTTATGGGGTCTGCAGATGTAACAATTTCAGATTCAAAATAATTTCACATTCTATGCCATTATTACATTTTTTTTTTTTTACTACATCAAGGATGGCTTCAGACTTTGGAACAAATTCTGTTATATTCATATTGCTATTAATAATTTCTGTACTGTTGGTACTAACACAATGATTTGTACCCATTAAACTTGAATGTTGAATGAAAGAAGTTTATTCTGAGTCTTTATATTTTAAAAAGGAAATTAATTTTGTATTTATCTTTAGGGATTCACAAATGTTTTTCTTTTTGTCATCTGTAAACTTTAGTTTTGGTGTGTCACTTATTACTGCTGTTTTATTTTACTTGAATGTAAAATTATGTCTATTTAGAAATGTGTTTCTCCTATAGCAAATAAATTTGAATTATGGAAAATCAATAAAATTTTTAAACCAGGTAAAATTTATAAAAGAAAATTTACATTAGAATTTGACATTAAAACAAAATTTTATATATGAAGATTTGTAAGTGAAAAAAATGATTTTCAACAAATAATGTTGCTCTTTGGTTAAGAGATAGTAAAATATAGTATTTAAAATGAGGTCAAAATAGTTTTATCTATTTATCCTGTGTTGTATGTTGGAAAGCCTTTTGCAGATCTCCATTAATTTTTTTGGCTTGAAATAATATTTTTAAAACTTGCACACTTACCGTCTTTATGACCTTGGATGCTGTGTTTTCACAGCTCAATGAATTACTATGCCTGACAGGGGCAAGAACAATTGCAAAGAGCAAATTACAGATACAAAGGTATGCACAATCTGAAGAGGCATTTTGGTTTGTTTTGCCCATGAAAGATCCAGATGGGTCATGAGTCACGTGATTATAGTGCCACTGGTGTTCTTTATTGTTGCTGTTAGGTATCATCGAGTCGGTACTGACCATGGCAATCCTAGGCACAACAGAAAAAAAAATTGCCCGGTCCCAGACCAACCTCAAAATTGTTGAAACGCTTGAGCCCATTGATACTGCCATTTTGCCAATCTATCTCACTGGGTGTCTTCCTCTTTTTCTCTGACCCTCCACGTTACCAAATATGACATCCTTCTCCAGTGACTGGTCCCTCTTGACAATATGTCCAAAGTATGAGACATGAAGTTTGGCCATCTTGGCCTTCAAGGGGCACTCTGGCTGCACTTCTTCCAACACAGATCTGTTGATTCTTTTGGCAACCAGTGGCACTGTCAATATTCTCCTCCAACACCATAACTCAAAAGCATCAATATTTCTATGGTCTTCCTTATTCACTGCCAAGCTTTCACATGTATATGAGGTTATTGAAAATACCAAGGCTTGGGTCAGGCGCACCTTAGTCCACACAAGCTGACATCTTTGCTCTTCAACACTTTAAAAAGGTCTTGTGCAGAAGATTTGCCTAATGCAATACGTCATTTGATTTCTTGACTGCTGCTTTCATGAGTGTTGATGGTTGATCCAAAAATGAAGTCCTTGACAAGTTCAATCTTTTTCTGTTGATAAGAATGTTATTTACTGGTCCAGTGGTAAGGATTTTTATTTCCTTTACATTGAGATGCAATCCATATCAAAGGCTGTGCTCTTTGGTATTCATCAGTTAAGTATTTTAAGTCCTCTTCACTTTCAGCAAACAAGGTTGTATTATCTGCATATCACAGGTTGTTAATGAGTCTTCCTCCAATCCTGATGCTACCCTTTTCTTCATATAATCCAGTTTCTCAGATTATTTGCTCAACATACAGGTTGAATAAGTATAGTGAAAGAATACAACCTTGTCACACACCTTTCTTAATTTTAAACCATTCAGTGTTCCCATGCTCTATTTGAACAACTGCCTCTTGGTTCATGTACAGATTCCTCATGAGCACAATTAAGTGTTCAGGAATACACATACTTGGCAATATTGTCCATAGCTCATCATAATCCACACAATCAAAAGTCGTTGCATAGTCAATATAGCACAGGTAAACATCTTTCTGGTATTCTCTGCTTTCAGCTAAGCTTCATCGGACATCAGCAATGATATCCCTCATTCCACAGCCTCTTCTGAATCTGGCTTGAACCTCTGGAAGTTTTCTGTTAATGTATGTTTGTAATCATTTCTGTATTACCGTTAGTTAAACTTTACTTACAAGGAATATCAAAGATATTTTCTGATGATTTCCGCATTCTGTTGGGTCACCTCTCTTTGGAATGGGCACATATATGGAACTCTTCCAATCAGTTAGCCAGAGAGTTGTCTTACAGATTTCTTGGCATAGCTGAGTGAATCCTTCCAGTGCCACCTCACTTTCTTTAAAGATTTCAACTTTTTATTCCATCAATTCCTGGTGCTGTGTTCTTTGCCAATTCCTTCATAGCACCTTGGAATTCTTCCTTCAGTATCATTGGCTCTTAATTATATGCTATGGCTTGAAACTGTTGAACATCAACTGTTTCCTATTGGTACAGTGACTCTGTTTATTACTTCCATCTTCTTTTAGTGTTTTTTGCATCATTCAACCATTTGCCCAGATAACACTTCAATAATGAAAGTCGAGGCTTGTATTTTTTCTTCAGCTCTATCTGCTTGAGAAATGCTGAGTGTGTTCTTCCCTTTTAGTTTTCTGACTCCAGATCTTTGCACATTCCATTGCAATATTTGACTTTGTCTTCTTGAGCTGACCTTTGAAATTTTCTATTCATCTCTTATACTTCCTCATTTCTTCCATTTGCTTTAGCATCTCTTCACTTGAGAGCAAGTTTTAGTGTCTCTTCTAACATCAATTTTGATCTTTTCCTTCTTTCTTGTCTTCTTAATGACTTTTTGCTTTCTTCCTATATGATGTTCTTGATGTCATTACACAACTCTTCTGGCCTTCAGTCTGTTCTAGAATCTGCCCTTGACCTTATCTTGGCTGATGATATGGAGCTTTTCTACTGTCTCGTTCCACAGATGTAGTCAATTTAAGTTCTGTGTATTACATCCGGTGAGGTCCATGTGTATAATCATCTCTTATGTTGTCTAAAGAAAGTATTTGAAATGTACAAATCCTTGGTTCTGCTGAATTATGTCATGTATTCTCCAGCATCATTTCTATCACCAAGGCCATATTTTCCAACTACTGATCCTTCCTCTTTGCTCCCAACCTTTGCATTCCAATCACCAGTAATGATTAATACATCTTGATTGCATGTTTGACCAATTTCAGATTGAAGAACTTGGTAGAATTCTTCTGTTTCATCCTCACTGGCTTTAGTGGTTGGTGCGTAAATCTGAATAATAGTGGTATTAACTGGGCTTCCCTGTAGGTGCAATGATATTATCCTATCACAGACAACATTGTACCTCATGACAGATCTGGATATGTTCTTTTTGAAGATGAATGCAACACCATTCTACAATTTGTCATTCCTAGCATAGTAAACTATATGGTTGTCAGATTCAAAATGGCCAATACCAGTCCATTTCAGCTCACTAATGCCTAAGATATCAATGTTATGCATTCCATTTCATTTTTTTAGAATTTCCAAATTTACTAGATTCATGCTGTGTATATTCCATGTTCTGATTATTAATGGATGTGTACAGCTGTTTCTCTTCATTTTGAGTTGTGCCCCATCAGCAAATGATGGTCCCGCAGGCTTTACTCCCATGGGCTTTACTCCATTTTTGTCATCACGGTCAGTTCTACTTTGAGGAAGCAGCTCTTACCCAGTCATATTTTGAGTACCTTCCAACCTGAGTGGCTCCTTTTCTGGCACTGTATCTGACAGTGTTTCTCTGCTATTCATAAAGGTTTTCAGTAACTAAATATTTAGAAGTACTTTTTCTCTCCTTCTTCCTAGTCTGCCTTTGTCTGGAAGCTCATCTGATACCTGTCCACCATGGGTGACCCTGCTAGTATTCAAAATACCCATGGCATAGCTTCCAGAACACAGCAGTTCACAAGCCACCATATTATGACAAACTGACAGATGAGTGGTGGTGTTCTTACTTGGTCAAAAACAGAAAATTAAATGTGAGGTTATATTTAATCTATCCAAAATGAAAATGTAAACCTAATTGTTTTCATATACAAAATTTATAAAATGTACATTTTATTGTACTACGGAATTCTTAACCTCCCATAGTCAGAGACATATACAAAACTGGTATAACAACAGCATCACTTCTTGAAGAGCAAGTT
>NW_006408590.1:2840069-2871909 GCF_000296735.1 Chrysochloris asiatica | reverse complement strand
ACTTTAGTAAACGTATAAAATATATATTTATTTATTTTTTATTCTCTAAATACTCATTGCTATCATTCATATGTCAGTTTTCCTACTGTGGTGGCTAATGTGTTGCTGTGATGAGAATTGAAGAGAAAATTCAAGGCTTAGGTTGCAATATTGAAGGATTGTATGGGTAAAATGTGGACTCCTGTGTAGTGCTGCAAGGTAAGCACTGGTCTTCTAAACAAAAGGTTGGCAGATCAAACTCACCAGCAACTCCTTGGAAACTCTGTACTCGTAGGGTTGCTATAAGTCGGAACCAATTGGATGGCACTTAACAAAAATAATGGATAAAACAGGAGTCCTCGCATGGTCCTATAAGAATTGGACTGCTAACCACAAGTTTGGCAGTTCAAACCTACCAACTACCTTATACAGGGATAGTATAATCAAAACTTACTCAATGGTACTTAACAACAACAACAACAACAATGGGTAAAATATTGAAAGATGTTAGAAACATCAAAAGAAGATGGAAGAAATACATAGAATCATTGTACCAAAAAGAACTGGTTGATGTTCAATCTTTTTAAGAGATACCAAATGATCAACAGCCCATGGTACTGAAGGAAGAACTCCAAGTAGACTGAAGGTATTGGCAAAAACAATGTTCCAGGAATTTAAGGAATACAAATAGAAATGTTTCAACAAATTGATGTAGCACTCAAGGTGCTCACTTGTCTATGTCAAGAAAGACGTTGCTTACCCTCATAGCTAGCTTTGCTGGATCAGCAGACACATGGATGTATAAGATGGTTCCCTCAAAATGGATTAGAAACCTATTATGTATTAATACAAAGTCAAAAAACATTTGTACAAAAACAGAGAAAATTTTATTAAACAAAAATATCAAATGTGAAACTGGTTTCTCAACAAATTCTCCATCTAGATTTATACACTTCAGAGGCAGCGTTTGTTCCAGTCTCTATAACCCTCCCCTTGAAGAATGCTGCATTCTTTGATTTACACCAAATCAAAATTACAGTTTTTGTAGCCTCATGGGATCCTTTTAAATGTTCTTTGAATTTGGGGAACAAAAAGAAGCTTGAAGGAATAAGATCAGGGCTACAGGGTGGATATGGTAAGGAGTCCCATTGAAATTCTCACAAGACAGCAATCGCAACCCCTGAAGCATAAGCATTTGCATGTCAGAATGGGAAAATTTTCCTTGGCACAACTTTCCTGGCCTTTTTTTCACCAGGGCAGTTTTCGATTTTTTTTTCACACATTCTTCAAAATAAAACTTCATGACTATCCTGTTTCCTTTGAGGAAATCTATCAAGACAGTTGTTGGTTTTACTCGGTGCCATGAGTCAGCTCCTACTCATAGTGATACTACCTACAGCAGAAGGAAACACTGCTCGGTCTTGAGCCATCTTCATAATTGTTATGTTTAAGCCTGTTGTTTCTGTCACCATGTCAGTCTATCTCATTGATGGTCTCCCTTGTTTTCAATGACCATCCACTTAATCAAACAGGTTTATCTCTTTGAAATTCCCCACAATAATAGCCATAACCTTCTGAGCTGCCCTTTCTGTTTTAAATTTAACTGGCTCAACATATTCCCTTTGAAGCCAATGGTTTGAGTGGACTTCTTTATTGAAGGCACCCTAATGACATAACTTGTCTTCAGTCACTCCCTGATGATAGAAACACTTTTAAACACATTTTGTTTGGAATAAACCTATGCACATACGAACTAGAACCTCTGTAGCAATACTTTCTGTCTTAGCCTTGTATGACCAGTCCTTACTCAATAATTGCTAATGTTGGACACAGTTGCACAGTGGATGAATGAATCAAAATTTAACCCACCCAACCTCTTGCTTATTATAAAGAAATAATATACTCTCAAAGACCCACCAAGATAAAAATTTCAGTTACTTGGGAGGGGACCATATGAGACAGATTTCAAAGAAAATGTTGAAGTGGTATGTTCTCATAGCTTAAACAACATTTTACTCATGACCTTGGAAGATTTTTGTTTCCATTCAGCACATTCTCACACTCTGGAGTTGGTATCAGTTTCATTCAGTCCCCTGACAATTACCTTCCACTGTGGTGCTTGCTTTTCCAGCGTCCTGTCTGTTTGCCATCCCTGGGTCTTTGCTTTGGACTACTGTTACTGTTGTTGTGTTGTTGAGCTAGTTCCGACTCATAACAACCTTGTATAGGGTTTCCAAGGAATGGCTGGTAGGTTTGAACAATCAACTTTGTGGTCAGCAGTCCTGTGTTTATCCAATAGTGCCATACCAGGGTTCCAGCAAGAATAATAAGAGTTATAAAAGTTTTTCTCTAAGTTTACTCAGGGTTTATAGCTTGAGTTCCTCATTAGTCTATAGGTACAAAATCTGACTGTTTCAGAGAAACTCTTTACTCATTTATTTATAGCTCACAGACTCCTCTTTTGGAGTGTGGTGGCTCTGTAGGGTAAGTACTGGACTGAGAACCACAGGTTAGTGGTTAGAACACACCAGCAGGTCCATGGGAGAAAGATGAGTCTTTCTGTTACCACAAAGATTGATAGCCTTAAGAAAGGGAAATTAAAGGCATCCAAATTGGCAAAGAAAAAATAAAACTCTCTTATTTGCAGATAGTATGATCCTATACAAAGAAATATGGGAACTCATTGAAAGATTCAGCAAAGTGGCAGTGCACAAGATCCAAGATCAGTATACAAAAATCAGTTGGATTCACCTACACTAATAAAGACAGCTCTTAAAATTAGGAAATTAGGAAAGTAGTACGATTTGTAATAGTCACTGAAAGGATGAAATATTTAGGACTAAATCTAATCAGAGAAACAAAATATCTATACAAAGAACACTACAAAACACTAAAAGAAACCCAAAGAGACTTACAAAAATCAAAGAATATATAATTCTTACAAATAGGAAGACTTGTGAAAATATCAATACCCAAAGCAATCAACAGACACTTGCCAATCCAGATTCCAACACTATTTTTCATAGATATGGAAAAACTGAATAAAAATTATGTGTGGAAAGGAAAGAGACCTTGATAAACAGCACACTGCTTATGAAGAAGAACAAGTTGGAGGCCTCTTTTCTCCTGGATCTCAAAATGCTACACAACCATAGTGGTCAAAACAGCTTGATACATGTATAATGAAAGAAACATAGATCAATGAAATAAAATTAAGAATGTGTAAGTAAACCCACATCCGCATGCAGTCAGTTGATCTTTTACAAAGTACCAAAACACTTTAACTCAGGGAAGAGATAGTTTCTTCAACAAATGGTGCTAGCAAAACTGGAAATCCATTTACAGAAGAATGAAACAAGACCCATATCTCCCACCATATATAAAAACAAACTCAACATTGATTAAAGACCTAAATGCAAACCCTGGAACTATAAGATCATCAGTGAAAAAATGGGGCAAACTTAGGGATGTTAAAGCATGGTGTAAATACACCGTCAAACATAACTAAAAATATACATACAGTAGAAAAGAAACTAGATGACTGAATCCTCCTAAAAGTTAGATATGTATATACATCAAAAGATTTTACCAAAAGATTGAAAAGAGAGCCCATAGACTGGGAAAATATTTATTGCAAAAATGTATCAGACAAGGAATTAATCTCTAAAATTTGTACAAAAGTGCACCCCTACAAGAGAAAAACAAGCAACCCAATTAAAAAATGAGCAGAGGACATGAACCGACACTTCACCATGGAAGTCATTCAGGCAGACAACAAACATATAATGAAATGTTCATGATCATTAGCCATTGTTAAGTTCTGTCAAGTCCATTCTGATTCATAGCGATCCTATATAGGGTGTTGACGGGATGGTGGGTTGGTGGGTTTGAACCACTAACCTTGTGGTTAGAAGTCCAGTGCATTTTCTATAGCTCCATACCAGGACTCCTTTGCCATTTTTTAATTGCCGTTGAGGACCCTGTACAGAATTTCCAAGGAGTGGTAGGTGGGTTTGAGCCACCCACCTTCTGGCTGTCAGTTTAATGTTTATCTTCCATCACCACATCTTAGCCATTGTTGTTCACAGACCTTGCGGTTCAAACCGACCTTGTGGTCCAGTACTGATCCCACATCACTACACCAGGATTCTATACAATGGTTCAACCACTGTAGAAAATAGCATGCTGCTTCCTCAGAAAGTTGAAAATAGAAATATTGTATGACTCAGCAATCCCTCTACTTGGTATATGTCCACAAAAAATAAGAGCCAGGACACGAGTAGATACATGCATACCAATGTTCATCAAAGCACTATTCACAATAGCAAAGAGATAGAGACAGCATAAATGTCCATCAATGAAGGAATGGATGAACTTTGGTGCATATACACAATGGAATACATTGAAGAATTGAAGAACAATAATGAATCTGTGAAACATCTCATAACATGCATGGACCTTTAGGATATTATGCTGAATGAAATTAATCAATCACAAAAGGACAAGTATGAGACCACTATGGTAAATCCTCAAGAAACGGTTTTCATGCTAAAAGAAACATTCCTTGATGGTTACCAGAGGTGAGAGAGAAGGGAGAATAATTCACTGGCAAGGTAGACACATGTTAACGTAGGTGATGAGGTGGGCAATATATAAGAAGAGGAAAGTTGGCAGAAGAATGATAAAGATACAGGGAGGTACGCAAGTGTAAAGGGGGACAGAAGTAAATAGTGATATATACAAAATCTTGGAACAACATTGTTCTGCAGGCAGATATATGGACAGATACACAGGCTGAATGGGTATGGGAGGAAGACTGGACCAAATAATGAAAACTTCTTAAACATTATTAAACAACTTAAATCAGCGAGTTGCTAAGCCTGGGGTCTCAGGATCATAGTCTCAGAGGACACCATGTTTAATTGGCATTAACATTGAATACAAAGACAATGTTCTACCTTCGACATTGGTGACTAGTGTCTGGATCTTAAAAACTCACAAGAAACCCTCTGAGATGCAGAACAAAGAAGAGTGATGAGAACTGAAGATACTTGGAATCAATTAGTCCAATAGATTAATGGAGCATGTGGACTCAGTCTCGACAATTCTGAGACCAGAAGAACTAGATGGTGCCCAGCTACCATTACCAATTATTCTTAAAGGGATCACACTAGGAAATCTCAGATAGAATGGGATAAAATGTGAACAAAACTGAAAATTATAAAAGGGACTGGGCTTACTGGTCAGAAAGAAACTGTCTAAAAAGGAACTCAACCTTGCAGCTCAGTTTTCAGCCAAGCAGTGGTGGGTAGTGGTGGTTATGTGCCATGGAGTCGATTCTGACTCATAGTGCCCCCATATAGTGTTTTCAAGGCTGTAAATCTTTACAGAAGCAGAAAGCCTCATCTTTCTCTCATGGAACAGCTGGTAGTTTCAAACTGCTGACTGTAATATTTACAGCCCGATCCATACCACTATGCTACCAAAGCTCCTAGCCAAGCAGTAGATAAGTATTTATGGGTACAACAACACTAGTAAAGCATGTTCACCATGGAATGGTCAATCATCCAAAATCAAAAAGGTAACATTTACATAAGGACAAAATTGAGAAGGGATGGGAAGGTGGATGGAATGGGAATAGGAACCCCAGGGAGGAAGTGGGATAACTGTTGTTACATGTAGGGGATTGTAATCATTGTCATCAAACAAAATGTATGATTTGTTGAATGCAAGACTGATGATCTTGTCTTTAAACCTTCACTCAATTTACAATAAAAATATAAAAAGAAAGAAAGAAAGATTTACAGCTTTGGAAAACCTATACAGGGTTGCTATAAGTCAAAACCAATTTGTTAGCACTTAGCAAAAACAACCATCTCCTATATAAGCTTACAGAGCAATAACCATGTACAGATGGCTGTAGAGCAGCTCTGTGAGCAGGAATGACAAGCAAAACCACCCTGTAAAACTAGTCTAGTGAAGACGTGTTGCTGCCACTGCCTCATGGACACAGGTTGTTTGCACAGCCCACATCATTGCTGCAATGCAGAAACTAGTTAACATATAAATGAAATAACTTTTTCTGTTACTGGTCAATGAAGACAATTTATAACACTCTTTAAATGTTCTTGTTAAGTGCATAACATTGGTTTTGACTCATAACAACCCTGTACAGTGTTTCCAAGGAGGGACTGGTGGGTTTGAACCACTAAACCTTGTGGTTAGCAATCCATTGCTTATCCTACAGTGCCATTCCAGGACTCCATAATTTTAAACAGTTTGTAGCAATTTGACTTGAAGTTCTCAATGGCTTTAAGACAAAATTTTAAATCGTATTTAAATGTAGATTTTGCAATTTTCCAAGAAGTTGGACATGGAGGAAAAAAAATAAGTTGTCATTTGAATGATAAACTAGAAAAAATTCCACATGATCCCAAAACTTTTTCATGAAGTATAATAAACTAAAGTATTTTCTGGACATGTATATATGAAAGTTGAGGAACAACTGAAATTTAAATTATATGGTGAACTGAGAATAAGCTTATGGAAACAGAAACAGAACATTTTGGTATTTCATAAAGAAAAAAAAACAAAAACAAAACAAAAACCATTGAATTATGTGCTGCTTTAAGCAAGTCGATGAGAACATAAAAGACGTCACTGTACAGCAGCCAAAGACTGTCAATAACACACTTAAAATTGAGTTTTTTGGTTTGTTGCAAAGAAAGACATAGGAGACCACATGTAATCTTGGGGTTTCTCAGTAAAAAAGGTCCGTTGTTATTGTTGTTGTTAAGTGTCATAGAGTTGATTCCGACTCTTTAGCAACTCTGTATAGGGTTTCTGAGGAGTGACTGATGATATTGAACCACTGACCATGATGTTCAAACCGAGCATGTAGTCCAATGCATTAACTTGCAATGTCATATCAGACTTCGAAGAGGGCATACCACAGCATTAAGATTTGTTTCATAAGCTTTTGAGAAGAGATTCAAAACAGCTTAATTTTTTTCTGAATTGGATGATGTTAGAAGAGAGGCAATTTTGTAATTAGGTATCTGAATTTTTGTCTAGGAGGTAGATTAAATTGTGATAGGCAGCGCTTTGCACCATTCATTCCTGTTCAACCCCCTGCAGAGAATTTGCCTTTCCATCCCAGATATGCTCAATCAGAATCTACATTTTAACAAGATTCCCAGGTGATTCTCATGCATACATACATAAGCTTTATGTGTGGATCTCTAAGTATCACCTGGATAACTGCATCTTTTGTGGAAATGAATAGTCAATCCCAGTGTACAAATCTGCTCCTGTGTCTTTAAAAATGTGTAAGTAAGTTGGATTCAGCACATATGGTTCTTATTAGTCATCCTTTAGTGCAAGGAGCCCTGGTAGGGCTGTGGGTTAGGCATCCAACTACTAACCGCAAGGTCAGCAGTTCAAATGTACCAGCTGCTTCCCGGTGGGAACAAGATGAAACTGTTTACCTGAAAATGTATAGTCTTGGAAACCCCTAAGTAGGGTCATTTTACTAGGAGTTAAAATGACTCCATAGCAGTGAGTTTGTTTTTTTGTTTCTTAGTTCAAAGGAGCCCTGGTGGCACAGTGATTAAGCACTCGCTGCTAAACTAAAGATCAGCAGTTTGAACCCATCAGCTGTTCCACAGGAGAAAGATGTGCAGCCTGCTTCTATAGATTTTGTTGTTGTTAAGTGCCTTTGAGTCATTTTATTTCCAACTCATAGCCACCCTGTATGGGGTTTTTGAGGAGCAGATGGTGAGTTTAAACAGCGGATCTTATAGTTCAAACCAACCTTGCAATCCAGTGCTTATTCTGTGAAATTTGTTGGTGTGAGGCAGGATACCCAAAATTGATAATCTCTAAAATATAAACAAAATTGAGTTTATTAGCATATGATGCAGAATCCTGGAATAGAGCAATTTTAACAGGGAAAATTGCTACCTTGTGAAACATATTGGCAGTCAGCCAGGCTACTACTAGTGACACCTCTGCATCACCACATGCTACAAAGAATAAGTTTCCTTTTTCAGACATCAGAAATAGACAGCTGTCAGTGCTGGGAAATGAGACCAGCTCGAGCCATTGACACAGCTGCTATCTCACAAATTGGAAAAGAGGTAAAAGTCATAAAGGAAATTTTTGATAGATTTACCTACCAAAAAATTACCTTCAAGCCATCACTATCACTTTATTCTCTCCTAAACAGCATAATATATGGTCCCTTACACACCCTTTTTTTCCACTTATCTCCTCCAAGTAGCCCAAAGCAAAGGTTTCTATTGTATCTATCGTCTATTTAGTTTGCAGGCAATTGCCAGAATAATCTGTCTAAATCATTGCTTCAAGGCTACCAGTCTTATACATTGAAAGTTTTTTTTTTTTTTTTGGCCACTCTTTTTCCTAGTCAATCAAATAAAAACTTCTGACTAGCATATAAGGCCTTGTATAACCTGGTCCCTATCATCGATTTAACAATACCTCTCACCTCATCCTCTCCATGTTTTCTTGCTCCTGTAAACCTTTTGACCCTCTTCTTTCTTATCTGGAATGTCTTCTCCACCACTTCTGTTTAATCCTCAATCATTTCAGGTCCTTCATAAGCACTTCAAAGGGACTTTCCATGAGCCACTGAGCTAGATCTACTATCTTCTTTTGAAAATTCATTGTCATATGTATGTTTAACTGAGTTATAATTTATATATAATAAAATGCATGAATCTTAAATGTTCTATTTGATGAATTTGACGAAGATGTATAAACCCAAGTAACCACTAGCTCTACTAAAGTATAGAATATTTCCATTGCCCTGGTAAATTCCTTCAGACAGCCCCTCTGTTTCAACAATAGCCACTGTTATGACTCTTATCACGGTATTTTTGTCTGTTCTAGAATTTTATGTAAATGGAATCACTCAGTATGCACTCCATTGTGTCTGGTTTGTTTGTTTTGTTCAACATAATGTGTTTGAGACTCTTCTATGTTATCAGGTGTAGAAATAATTTGTTCCTTTTATTATTGAATAGCTTTTCATTGTATGAGTAAATCACAATTCATTTACTCTTTTATGCAATTTCAACTGTCAGCTTATTTATCTATTATTCAGGCCATTAAAAACACATGGTTTTATTTGTGTCTTTCTTATGAATCATTATCAATTACTTGCGTTTTCCTAATAAGCATCCTCTATATTGTGTTCTCCGTAAAAAGGAGGGAATTATAAGAAGAAATGTATTTCATTTGTACCATATTCTATTTGTCATAGTAGGCTAACCCAATTTGACACAGTCCTGCTAGGTAAATATTACCTTATTTTACAAATAAATAAACTAAGACTTTAAGGTTTTAAATACCCTGCCTTGAATTACATGTTAACTGGAGGAATAAAGCTTTAACCTGTATACTGACTCCAGAGAACTTACATTTAATTTTGTGGGATGTTTAATTCTATAAATATCCTAGAACTGTGCCTCTTGTTGTTAAGTACCACTGAGCCAGTTCCCACTCATAACGACACTGTACATAATTTCCAAGGAGCAGCTTGTGGGTTTGAATCACCAACCTTGCAGTTAGCAGTCCAGTGCTTATCCTACAGTGCCACTGCAAGACTCCATAATGGTCTGTTGAATTGAACTGTATATCCTGTATTTTGTAAAAATTCTTAATAGGACTAAGGTTTATCATACTAGGCAAATTAGTGAAATACAGAAACACAGCAAATACATGTGGTACAGTGTCCTCATTAACCACCATCACCTGTTATCATTTGGATTGTTGCTGGTGTTGCTAAGTGTTGTCAAGTCAGTTCTGGCTCATAGCAACCCTGTGTAGTGTTTCTGAGGCTTTAAGTCTTTGTGGAAACAGAGAGACTCATCTTTATCCCATGGAGCAACTGGTATGCTTGAATCACAGACCTTGCACTTTGCAGTACAGTTCTTATCATATGGAGCCATCACATGCCTATCTGTAGAACGGCAGGCAGCAAAGTGATGACCATCAGCTTTACCAAAAGGCCATAGATACTTGTTTTTCTCACGACATCTTCAGATGCTATTACTGGTGTTATTGTTATCATCACTATTTCTGAAATCCCATCTACTAAAGATGCCATTATTTCAAATTCATCTTCAGTCCCATCTTTCCTGGACACAATTCTCTAATGTAGTAGAAAGAATGTGGACTTAGGAGGCTGACAAATCTCTGTACAAATTTCATTTGCACCCACTCACTAACTTTGAGGCTTTGGGTGAATCACTTAATCTCTCTAAGCTTCAATTTTCTTATTTTCAAAATAAATATAAGAATATGTACTTTTCAGTATTATTGGAAGAATTTGTGCAAATTTGTATACAGTTCTTAGAACAATAGTCAATAAATATTTTCCATGATTAATAGTCATAAAAAAACTCTCTGAATATTCTGATCACCATTGCTAATAAAAATCAACTGGATTATCAGTTAAAAAATAAAAATTACCCCATAGTGAACAAAGAGGAAAAATTTAAATACACAGCTTGAAGACATATCAACCATAGGTTTGTATGAGGGCAGTGCCCTGGGTATTGCTGGAAGGAATGGGGTTGCAAGAAATAGCACTTGAATGGTTAAGTATGTGGGCTTTGGAGTCACCATTTGTATTAGAATCCTGGCTCTAACATAACCAGTTTCATGAAAGGGACCAAGTAACTAATCATTTCTAGATTTAAGATCCTAATCCACAAAATGGAGTTCATAATAATAGATCTACTCAAATTTTGGGGGGGATGAAGTGAAATCATATTCACTGGCACACAGTGAATTTTCAATAATTGATTTAAGTTTTTTATAATAATAATTTTATTATGGTTGTATGTGAGCCACTTTCAGTTAAAATGATAACTGGGAAATCAGTAGGGAAAGGACCAGCTTAATTTCCCCCAGTGAGTCTGCTTTCATGTTTCTTCCTTCATGAACTAATCTTTTTTTGCCAGAAAAGAAAGAGTAATTGGATACCTATCCCATTAATGGAAATACCCTATTCCATTTACAGGGTTAAATGGTTGATTTTACCTAGGAAGGTGAATTGTCCTCCCACTTAGGAAACCAGTAACTGGATGGTGACACATTTGAAGAAGCAAAGAATATTGTGTTGCTTAGGATTAATAGTGAAAAACAAGGGGATTGCCCCATCTAAACAGCATGAAAACTTGTGCAAGACATAAGAGCTTTTACAATGAACAAGAACTTCCTAAGGGCTTGTACAGGAGAAATTCATAAAGCCTTCTGACCAAACTAAATGATTGGATTAAACTCAATTCTTGCTGATTTAAACTGATCCTCTCTCACTCTTTTTAAAACATTTTTTTAAAGTTGCCTGCTTGCCTGGGACTCTAATTTTGCTAAGCTGTAGAGTTAGCTCAAAATCTTTGTTATATGACTATGAAATTTGTTAGAACCCTTAAAAACAAAGAATTAATTTCTCTATAGAGTCAAGCCAGGATATGAAAAAAATATATCCTAAGAAAAAGAATATTGACACCTCTGTTTACTGTATAAAGTGGTCACAAGAAATATTTCTTCATGACAAGGATGTAATAAATAGAATTGGTTAAAAGGTTCTTAGAGCCAGCCTTATCTAAAGTTTCCCAAACAACTTAAAGGGTTATTGTTTAACAAACTCTGGGGGGAAATGAGGTCCTAATACCAGGAAAGTTTCCAAAACTTCCTGAGACCGCTGGTTAAAGCTGTTTAAATATCTAGCAGTGATGCTTTATGATTCCACCTGAAGGAAATGTAACTATGACTGAAAACCTCAGTCAGTAAGTAGTTTCTGAAATCAATCACTGTAAGTCTCTATACTCAATGATCCAATAAAAGCCTGTTTCCACCCTGACCCATTCCCCTCCTCTTGACCTCAACCAACTATATTATAAATTCTTTGTTCCCTGGACTATGTCTGTTTTTTCAAGAAATTTTTTGTTGGAGTTATCAGTTGTCAATTACGTGGGCTGGGGTCTTCTTACATTTGAATATATATATATAGTTGTTGTTATGTGCCGAGGAGTCGGTTCCGACTCATAGTGACCCTGCATATATATATATATTTTTTTTTCCTTTTCCTGACTTAATTCTCAGTCTCATTTTAAGAACTGAGTGGGTTTTTATTTTCTCAATGATAATTTCCAAAAAAGGAATCATGCACTTTGAGGCTATAAGTCATGTGAAAGGAAGACTGCTAACCGCAGCCTCTGTCTGATTCACTGGAGAATAAGGGTTAGATTACTACCTCCAAAGCCTTGAACAAAGAGAGTATGCAGTCCATCTGTCTGATACACATGTAATTACATGTGAGAATTGACTTGCTATAATGACTAATTTAATCTATATGTGGATCATGTGGTTGCTTAGTTTTCTTAACACATTTCTTTGAATCTAAATTCATAGGTCAGATGTCTCACTATTAAAAAACAAATATTGAGTTGATCAGGTCATTGCTAAACAAACATATGACAAAGTTATCACTAAGAAATAAAGTATTTCAGAATGGACAATGCCATTTTAGGATTCACTATAAACATTTCAACCACAGAAACTTTGTAAATAAAACATCTGGACTGTATTTTTCTAGACATCAGAGTTATTATTATTATATTTTTAAATTAATAATATGAATACACGTTATGGATTGAATTGTACCCCTCAAAATACATGTTGGTGTCCTATCTCTGGTAGCATAGTGGTTACGAATCGGGCTGCGAACTGCAAGGTCAGCAGTTCGAAACTACCAGCTGCTCCACGGGAGAAAGATGAGACTTTCTGCTCCCATAAAGATTTACAGCCTCGGAAACCCTGTTCAGGGTCGCAATGGGTCGGAACCGACTCGATGGCACTTAACAACAACAACATCCCCAATATATGTGGAAGTGGTGCTATTATTGGTTTCTGTGTGCCACAGAGTTGGTTCCAATGCATAGTGACTATGAATAGGATTTCTGAGGCTGTAAATGAAGGAGCTCTGGTAGCGTAATGGTTACAAATCAGGCTGCGAACCACAAGATCAGCAGTTCGAAACTGCCAGCTGTTCCATGGGAGAAAGATGAGGCTTTCTGCTCCCCTAAAGATTTACAGCCTCGGAAACCCTGTATAGGGTTGCTATGAGTCGGAACCGACTCCACAGCACATAACAACAACAACAACAAAGGTTTATGGGAAAAGAATAACTCATCTTTCTACTGTGGAGCGACTGGTAGATTCAAACCACTGACCTTGCAGTTAGCAGCCCAGCTTGCAATCTACACTACCCGGGGTCCTCACATGTGGAGGTAATGTACTTTAATAAATAGTTACCCTACACAATGTAATCTAATGCTGTTTTAAGGTCTGATAAGTGTTAAGTGCATAAAAAGCTAATCACTTTTAAGTTTTAAAAGAGCAGATTAGACACAGAGACAAGAACAAATGAAGAAAGATTGATGCCATGTGAGAATTGTCAAGGAACCAAGGAATAAACAGTGTCATTGGTGTGGCACTATGGGGTAATGCACTAGTTTGCAAGGTCAGTTTGGCAGTTCAAATGTACCAGCCATTCCTCGAAAACCCTGTACAGAGCTGATATGAGTCAGAACGGACTTAAATGCACTAACAACAACTGTCAAAAACAACTCTAATTGAGAAAACATAGCTACAAAAATTCATTAGTAATCAGAATCTGGAATGTGTGAGTATGACTCTACTAAAATTAGAAGTCATCAAAAATGAAATGGAAGGCATACAGATTGACATCCTAGGCATTAGTAAGTCAAAATGGACTCACATTGGCCATTTTGAATCAGACAATCTATGATTTACTTTGCCAGGAATGACAAACTGAAAAGGAATGCAGTCACATTCATCTTCAAACAGAGCATTTCGACATCTATGATGAAGTACAAGGCTATCTCTGATAATTTCCATATGCCTACAGGAACCAGCAATTAATACCATCACTATCCAAATGCTCTCAACAACCACTAAAGCCAATGATGAAGAAATTGAAAATTCCGGAATGCGGAAATCATCGGACAATCTCTTTGATATCTCAAGCAAGCAAAGTTTTGCTCAAGGTAATACAGAAACGGCTACAATCATACATTGACAGAGAACTTCCAGAGGTTCAAGCTGGATTCAGAAGAGGCCGTGGAACGAGAGATATCATTGCTGATGTCCGATTGGTTCTTGGCTGAAAGCAGAGAATATCAGAAGGATGTTTACCTGTGCTTTATTGACTACGCAAAGGCTTTCGATTGTGTGGATCATGACAAGCTATGGACAACATTGAGAAGGATGAGTATTCCAGAACACTTAATTGTACTTCTAAGAAATCTGTACCTAGACCAAGAAGCAGTTGTTCGAACAGAACATGGGAACACTGAAAGTTTTAAAATTGGGAAAGGTGTGAGACAGGGTTGTATTCTTTCACCATACTTATTCAACCTGTATGCTGAGCAAATAATACGAGAAGCTGGGTTCTATGAAGAAAAACGTGGCATCAGGATTGGAGGAAGACTCATTAACAACCTGCGATATGCAGATGATACAACCTTGATCGCTGAAAGTGAAGAGGACTTGAAACATTTACTTATGAAGATTAAAGAGCACAGCCTTCGATATGGATTGCATCTCAATGTCAAGAAAACAAAAATCCTCACCACTGGACCAATAAACAACATTCTTATCAATGAAGAAAAGATTGAAGTTGTCAAGGACTTCATTCTTCTTGGATCAACTATCAACACTCGCGGAAGTAGCAGTAAAGAGATCAGACGACGTATTGCACTGGGCAAATCTGCTGCACAGGAACTTTTTAAAGTATTGAAGAGCAGAGATGTCAGCTTGAGGACTAGGGTGCGCCTGACCCAGGCCATTGTGTTTTCAATAGCCTCATATGGATGCGAAAGCTGGACAGTGAATAAAGAGGATCGTAGAAGAATTGATGCCTTTGAGTTGTGGTGTTGGAGGAGAATACTGAGGGTGCCATGGACTGCCAAAAGAACCAATAGATCTGTTTTGGAAGAAGTGCAGCCAGAGTGCTCCTTGGAGGCCAGGATGGCTAAGCTTCGTCTCTCCTACTTTGGACATGTAGTCCGGAGGAAACAATCGTTGGAGAAGGATGTCATGCTGGGTAGGGTGGAGGGTCAGAGAAAAAGAGGAAGACCTCCAATGAGATGGATCGGCCAGGTGGCATCATTGATGGACTCGGGGGTGGCAGCGGTGGTGAGATTGGCCCAGGATCGAGCATTGTTTCGTTCTGCTGTGCATGGGGTCGCTATGAGTCGGTTCCGACTCGATGGCACCTGACAACAACAACAACAACAACAACCATATCTTTCAACATGAAATTTACCAAACATGCAATCAAGATGAACTGATAATTATTGTTGCCTGAGATTAGAAAAACGGGTGCAAAAAATAAGGATCAGTAGTTGGAAAATAGGCCTTGGTGAAAGAAACGAAGCAGGAGATTGCATGACAAAATTGTGCAAGACCAATGACTTATTCATTGAAAATATGTTTTTTCAAAAACATGAACAGTGATTATAATGTGTAGACCTCACTCAATTGTTGTTCTTATTAAGTGTCCTCGAGTAAGTTGTGAGTCATAGTGACCCTGTATAGAGTTTCTGAGGAAGGGCTGGTGAATTTGAACCACCAATCTTTCACTTCAAACCAAAGTTGCAGTCTATTGCATTATCCTACATGCCACACCAGGAATCCATATCATCAGCCAGAACAAGACCAGGGGTCTATTGTGGAACAAATCATCAATTACTCATATACCAGTTCAGGCTAAAACTGAAGAAAATTCAAACAAGTTCACATGAGCCAAATTATAGCCTTAAATACATCCCACCTGAATTTAGAGAACATCTCAAAAACAGATTTGATGTATTAGACACTATTGACTGACTGAAAGCCAAAAAGTTGTCTGATGACATCAAGAACATCCTACCTGGAAGAAAGCAAAAGAGTCATTAAAAGGATAGAAAAGAAAAAAAATGGCCAAAATGGCTGTTAGAAAAGACTCTGAAACTTGCTGTTGAACATGGAGAATTTAAAGCAACTGGAAGAAAAGAAGAAGTATAAAAGCTAAAGAAAAAATTTCAAAGAGCAGCTAAAGATAAATAAATTTATTAAAATTAAATATGCAAAGACCTAGAATTAGAAGACCAAAAGAATAAAAATATGCTCAGCATATTTCAAGTTGAAAGAACAGGAGAAAAATTCAAGACTTGCATTGCACCATTGAATGGAGTTCTTGTGCAGTGTTATAGGCTAAGTACTAGACTGGTAACCACAAGGCTATACAAGAGCTGTATGAGTTGGAACTTACTGGACAGAACTTAATAGCAACAAATTGGGAAAAACATTGAATGATGCAGGAAGCATTTAAAAATATGGAAGGAACACACAGAGTCATGATATCAAAAAGAATTGGTAGATGTTAAATAATTGCAAGAGGTACCATACGATCCAAGAACTTAAGGAAGAAGTTCAAACTACACTGAAGGCATTGGTGGAAAACAAGGCTCTAGAATACCTATTGAAATGTTTCAACAACCTGAAGCAGTGCTGTTTAAGTGTTGATTGTCTATTAAAAGAAATCTGGAAGATAGCTACCTGGCTAACTAATTGGAAGAGATCCATATTTGTGCCTATTACAAAGAGAGGTGGTCCAAAAGAATGCAGAAATCATCAAATAATCATTCATTAATATTACACGCAACTAAAATTTTGCTGAAGATAATCCCAAAACAGTTGTAGCAGTACAATGACAAAGAGGTGATAGAAATTCTAGCAAGACTCAGAACAGGTCTTTGAATTAGGATTATCACTGCTGATGTCAGATAGATCTTGGCTGAAAGAAGAGAGTATCAGAAACAAGTTTACTTGTGCTTTATTGACTATACAAAGACATTTGATTATAATGACCTGAAAGCATAAGCATTGACCCAGTTGTGAATCACAGAACAGCAATCATGGGTTTGTGCTGCCGAAAAAAAAAGTCCTTGTATGAAATTCCTCAAATTGTGGTACAATAAGAGAGCTTTTTCTCCATACATCCTATGATTTTGTTAAAAGGAAGACCCTGAGCCATGGTGTTCTAATACTGTATCCAGAAAAAAAAAAAAAAAAAAAAAATGAAGTATCAAAAAAGTCATATCTGAATAAGCAACAATATTAAGACAGAGAGAAATAAGATGAATCTCAATGAGAATAAAGCCTAAGGTAATGTAGAGATAAAGTTTATTCATTCCAAAACACATTTTTAGTCCTTACTACTATGCAAGGGATGGAAAAATGGAACAAGATGGACAGGGACCCTGTTTTCCTAAAGCTTTCATTCTAATGGATAAAACACACAGTAAATGAGGAAACAAATAAATAGGGTCTTCTAAGTTGGAAACATTAGAAATAAATTAAATGGGTGACTGGCTTGACATTGGTGAATTGGACAGGTGAGCACCAAATGGTCCAGGAAAGTCTCATTAAGAAGCATGAGAGTAGTAAGATGAGAATGAAATTTCATATTTAAGAAACGTATTAGAATTAGTTGGCATGGTCAAATGCCCATTTTAGATTGGTGACAAAAAATTGAAAGGGGATTAATGTGGCTGTATGTTTTTCTCCAGACTCATTTATCTGCTTAGGAATAAGCATAAAGTAAGAATATCATTGGGTATAACAGGGAAGACGTTCAACTAGACATGCAGAATGGAGGAACACTGAGACAAGTAAATTGGTAGAACACATGTTCTCCAGAAGCATATGCTTAAGTTTTGAGATATAAGAAGTTTATTAGGGATCAGCACCTATAAAGTGTTCAAGAGCAAAGTTATCAGTTTGAGGACTAAAGTACACCTGACTCAAGCCTCTTATGCATGTAAAACTTGAACAATAAGGGAGACTACAGAAGAACTGATACATTTGAGTTATGGTGTTGAAGAAGAATATTGAAAGTACCAGAAGAAAAAACACATCTGTTTTGGAAGAAATACAACCAGAATGATTCTTAGAAGTCAGGAGAGTGAGACTTTATCTATCTTACTTCAGACATGTTATAAAGAGGGACCAGTCCCTAGAGAAGGACATCATGCTTAGTAAAGTTCAGGGTCAGTGTAAAAGAGGAAGACCCCTAATGAGATGGATTGGCACACTGGCAGCATCAATGGGCTCAAGCATAACAACAGTTGTAAGGATAGCACAAGATCGTGCAGTGCATAGGTTTCTGTTGTACACAGGAGCTCTAGGAATCAGAACTGACTCTACAGCACCTAACAACAACAGTAATGTCTACAAAAGGAAGAAAGGGGAATGGTAAGACAGAAACAGGAGTCAATGTGGCACACAGACATTACTACCTTGGTCAACCTAGTGGGGAGCTCTGCAAGAAATACTGTGCATAGAGTTTTGCCACCTAACCAGGTTGGAGTTCCTGAGTGTACAAGTGATTAGCACTCTAGCAGCTAACAGAAAGGATGGAGGTTGAAGTCTACCCGATGTGCCATGAAGAAAGGCTTGCCAATCTACCTCTGAGAAACCATTCATTAAAAATCCTATGGATCCCAAATCTACTCTGACACACATGGGGTCACCAAGAGTTAGGATCCACTTGACAACAACTGTTTTTTTGGTTTTGTGTTTCAACCAGGTCAGATTGTTACAGTTGATTCTGGATTCATGGTAAGTGACTGGATGTGGGCTGCCAGGTTAAGATTTCAGGACAGTTGATTCTGCAGCTGGGTGGACTCTGCAGAAACAGATGGCTGGAGGCAATCTGGTGACAGGACAATTCACACTGGGCAGCAAATGTCTGCATCTATCAGTGAGAATGTGAGGCAGAGAGAATAACTATGATAGACTTTCTGCTCCCATAAAGATTTACAGCCTCAGAAACCCTGTACAGGGTCGTTATAAGTCAGAACCGACTCCACAGCACATCACCACCACCACCAAGGAATTTAAACTGCGTAGGAAGAGAAGGATGGGTATGAGGGAATGCTTTTATGAGGGAATGATTTAGTACATAGATGTGATTTGGTACATGCCCAAGGTATGAAAGGGGGAGTAGTGTAAATGTACCAAGTGCCAAGGGGCTTCAAAAAGTTCACTGAAAAATGCCATTATTTTTTTAATTCCATGTTCTTTTGAAGCCCACTCATACTATCAAGTTGATTCTGACTCACACTTAGCCCTGTGTGTCATAGTAGAACTGTCTTCCATAAGGTTTTCAATGACTGATTCAGCGTAAATATATTAACAGATCTTTCTCATGAGGAATCTCTTGAATCTCCAACCTTCTGATTATTATACAAGTATATTAACTGCTTACACTACCCAGGGACTCAAAATACCCAGATGTTTAAAAACCATCTCAAAATGTGTAAATGAATCCAGAATCAGGCTTAGATCTCAGACCTATCTTTGCATATTATAACCTTCTTCCTCAGACACATCATTCTTATTTATTCAACTCCCACAGATAATTTGCACAGTGGCAGAAGCAATGAGTTTAAACATCACAATTGAGAGGATGGCACAGGACCAGACAATGTTTCATTCTGTTGTGCATAGGGTCACTATGAGTCGGAACCAACTCTACAACACCTGGCAACATCAACAACAACAACAGAAATGCCCTGAACACTGCAATGTTCCCTTTGATAAGGTCTAAAGTCTCCTTTATCACAGAAGGTAAAAGCTATTTAAAATTAAAAATGCCATTCACCTTGGGTACTTTTAATGTGAATCTGAAACATATTAAGGGAACAAATTAATGACCTCTTAAATTATTTTATTTACTGGGAATGTCATTATTCTATTTTAATTTCATAAGTATACAGCTAAAGAAACTAGGAACAATGCATTATATTTTAAGTTGACTTAATTATGAATTTGGACTCACATATAGAGGGCAGAGTTAGTCAGAAAATAATAACAAACAAGACTTACTTTCTTGCCAATATCACATTATGTACCCTATCACATCCCACACATCACAAGGATATCCAAGTCTCCTTGGAAATCAGTGCAGCAAATCCCAATTTTATAATCCATTCTAAGTATAATTTCTGCCAACTGTAACCTCTGCTTTTCCTTTAACTGGACATGATCTTGCAGCACATTGTGTCTATGCCATCTATTAATAAAAGATAAATTATGCTGTTCTTCCCTCTTTATTTTCTGGAAATTACATGGCTAAAAGCAATGACTTTGGTAGCTAACAAAAGACTATTTTATGTTATTCTTCAATAGTTTTACATTCATGAGAAAAAGACTTAATGACAAATTTAACAATCCAGGCTATTAGTGCCTAAGTTTAGACTAAATCTTTAACCTAGATACTATGTTTAGACTAGAAATGAAAATATTAATTCAAGATGGAATAGAAATGCTCACTATCTTAGCACAGGGGAGAAACAGTTTCTGAAAAGGGATTGAATTGGTAATGAATACAAGGTAATTATTCTATTGAAAACATTGGCTAGTACTCTGTTTTTCTAAAGATAGGAGTCAAATAGGCTGAAATGAATTCAGCAAAGTTCCACTTCCCCTACCCCCAACATCCACTTCAATTCCAATCCCTTCCATTTAAGAAGTTTTACGATCTTAATAGATCACTCACTCTCTGCTAGGTGAAAGGAAGAGCTGATTTTTAAGTCAGGACTCTGACAACTGTGATATTAGTGACTTTGAGGAAGCACTACTTCTCTAATCCTGTTTTCTTACCTGTACAAACAACTAAATAAACCGCTAGATTTAAAATTTTATAGTAACACTCCCAGTGGATTATAACAGACATCTCGGATATCATCTCCTGCATATGATTCTAAAAGTAATATCTGCTTTGTAGATGAGCAAAGGGTCTGTACAACAGAGAAGTGGGAGGCAGAGCCAAATATTTGGGGTGGCTATTTTGAACCAGTCATCTACAAGTTTACTGCACTTTGGTGACTTTTGTGTTGCTGTAATGCTAAAAGCTATGCTACCTAGCAGTATTTTAACTACCAGAGCACTCACCCATGATGGTCAGGTTTCAGTAGATCTTACAGACTAGGACGAAGGAGAAGCGGGCCACTTCTGAATGGACAGCATGGATCATCATAAACAGCACTGATAAACAACACTGTCTGATATAGTGTTCAACGATGAGCCCCTCTGGCTGGAAAGCACTCAAAATAGGAATGGGAAAGAGCTACCTCCTCAAACTAGAGTTGACCTTAATGATATAGATGAAGCTAAACTATAGGGACTTTCAATAGTTGATGGAGCACAACTCCACATGAGAAGAAATAGCTGCAAAGTCCATTAATAACTAGAACATGGACTGCATGAAGTATGAATTTAGAACTATTGGAGGTCATAAAAAAATGAAATGGAATGCATAATAAGTGATATCCCACACACTAATAAATTGAAATTGAATTGGATTGATAATGGTCATTTTGAATGAGTCAATATGGTTTCCCATGTAAGGAGGAATTGATGACAAATGGAATCACATTCATTGTCAAAAAGAACATCTGAAGATCTGTCTTGAAATACAATGCTGTCATTAATAGGATAGCAATATTATACCTACAAGGAACACCAGTTACTACCAATAAAGGCAGTGATGTAAATGAATTCTACCAACTTCTTCAGTTTAAAATTAATCAAACAAGCAATCTAGGTTATTGATAGTTACTGATGATTGCAATGTGTAAGTTGGAAGGATCAATAGTTGGAAAATGTGCCTTTGTTGATAAAAATGATGCTGGAGATCCCATGACAGAATTTCACAAGACAAGGCATTGTAAATATCTAATATTTTTTTTTTAACAACATAGACGGTACTATATATGTGGACCTCACCAGATGGAATGCATAATAATCAAATTGACTACATCTGTGGAAGGAGATGATAGAAAAACTCAATATCATCAGACAAAAAATGCAAGGGAGAGACTGTGAAACAGATCACTAATTGTTCTTCTGCAAGTTCAGGCTGAATATGAAGAAAATTAAAACAATACATAAGATCCAAAATATGACCTTGAATATACGCCACCTGAATCCAGAGACTATCTCAAGCACAGATTTAGATTAGATATTAATGACTGAAGACCAAAAGAGTTGTAGGGTGATATCAAGAACATTAAACAGGAAGAAAGCAAAAGGTCATTAAAAAGACAAGAAAAAAGAAAATGGATGTCATAAGAGGTTCTGAAACTTGCTCTTGAACATAGGGAAGCTAAAGTGACTGGAAGAAGTGATGAAGTAAAAGAGCAGAACAGAAAATTTCAAAGGGCACCTTAAGAAACAAAGTCATATATTACAATAAAATGTGCAAAGACCTAGAGTTAGAAAACCAAAAAGGTAAGAATATGCTCCACATTTCTCAAGACGAAAGAACTGAAGAAAAATTTAAATGCCAAATTGTAAAATTGAAGAATGCTATAAGCAAAATATTGGAGGAAGACTCATTAACAACCTGTGATATGCAAATGATACAACCTTGCTTGCTGAAAGTTAACAGGAGTTTAAATATTTATTGATGAAGATCAAAGACCACAGCCTTCGGTATGGATTGCACTTCAATGTAAAGAAAACAAAAATCCTCACCACTGGACCAATAAACAACATTCTTATCAATGGAGAAAAGATTGAAGTTGTCAAGGACTTCATTCTTTTTGGATCAACTATCAACACTCACGGAAGCAGCAGTCAAGAAATCAAACGATGTATTGCATTAGACAAATCAGCTGCACAAGACCTTTTTAAAGTGTTGAAGATCAAAGATGTCAGCTTGAGGACTAAGGTGCACTTGTCCCAAGCCAGGGTATTTTCAATAACCTCACATGCATGCGACAGCTGGACAGTGAATAAGGAGGACCATAGAAATATTGATGCTTTTGAGTTATGGTGTTGGAGGAGAATATTGAAAGTGCCATGGGTTGCCAAAAGAACCAACATATCTGTGTTGGAAGAAGTGCAGCCAGAGTGCTCCTTGGAGGCCAGGATGGCCAAACTTCGTTTCTCATACTTTGGACATATTGTCAGGAGGGACCAGTCACTGGAGAAGGATATCATGTTTGGTAAGAGAAAAAGAGGAAGACCCCCAGTGAGATGGATTGACAAATAGGCACCATCAATGGACTCAAGAGTGGCAACAATTGTGAGGTTGACTGGGTAGAGTTTTGTTCTGTTGTATATAGGGTTGCTATGAGTAGGTACCGATTCCATAGCACGTAACAACAACAATAAGCAAAATATTAAATAACTTAGGAAGCATCAAAAGAGGAAGGAAAGAATAAACAGAATTAATGTACCAAAAAGTACTAGTAGATATTAAAGCATATCAAGAGGTATCATATGATCAAGGACTGATGGTATTGAAGGAAGGAGTCCAAATTTCATTGAACACATTGGTGGAAAAGCTTCAGGAATGCAATTTGAAATCTTACAACAAACAAATGTGTCACTGAAGGGTGCTTACTCATCTATACCAAGAAATTTGGGAGCTATCCATCTGACCAACTGATTGGAAGAGACCCATATTTATGCCCATTCCAAAGGTGATTCAACAGAGTACAAAAATCATCAAACAACGTCATAAGTACAAAAAGCAAGTAGAATTTTGCTGAAGGTGATTCAGAAATGGTTGCAGCAGTACATGGACTGGGAACTGCCATAAATTCAAACTGAATTCAGAAGAGGACATGGAAGAATGGATATTATTGCAGACATCAGACAGATCTTGACTGAAGTCAGAGAATACCTGAGAGATGTTTACTTGTGCTTTATTAGCTCTACAATGGCATTTGACAGTGTGAATTGTAACAAACTATGGATAACATTGCAAAGAATGGATGGATATTCCAGAACACTTAATTGTGTTCACAAGGAACCCATATACAGACCAAGAGGCAGTTGTTCCAAGGTTCAGGGCAAGATGGCAGAGTGAGGAGATACACTGACCCAACTCGCTACAGAAACACATGAGAGGCTGAGTGAAACAGATACATATAATCATCCTGTAACACAGAGCATCAGATGATAGGAAAGAGAGTACCAAATGATGGTGATGGTTGGTGGTTGTGTGCCATGGAGCTGGTTCCAACTCATAGTGACCCTTTATAGAGTTTCCAAGGCTGGAAATCTTTATAGGAGCAGAAAGCCTCATCTTTCTTCCATGGAAAAGCTAGTAGTTTCCAACTTCTGACCTTGAGATTAGTAGCCTGAATTATAATCACTATGCTACCAGACCTCCTTACCAAATAAGAAAGGAAGGTGAATAGGAGCAGTGAGAGAAAAGAAAAACAATTGAACTATGCCAAGGTGTGACATGGCATGGTCAGTTTGAACTTTTGCAAATGGATGTCCATGCAGCAACCTGTGGGTGTATACCGATAGGATCTTACAGACTAGGACGAAGGATAAGCGGGCCACTTCTGAATGGATAGCATGGAAATCTTCATAAAGATTTATGAAGGTTGGTAGCAAAGAGGTACCTGGCTGGAGGTTGGTAGCAAAGAGGTACAATTCTCCCCTGTTACCATGCCTTCCTGGCAGTCAGGGGCATGACCAGTCCTGACCCTCACCAACCCAATGTCAAACTCTCCTGTACAGCTTCTATTCTGCCTGGCATAGTGCCCCTGCTTCTCAAGGTGCATGAACCTACTCTGAATTATGCTATGCAAACAATGAAAAGAGGAGTGACTGTATTTACACTTGCAGTCCCTACCATATACACTAGAATACAGGAGGTGAGTGTCTAAGATTACACTAATATACAATTATCAACTAAATAGAAATATAACACCACAATGTCTTAGAGAAAACAGAAAATTTTAGCTTACACAAAGAAACAATACCAAATGCCTCCAAAAAGGGACCAAAATACAAAATCTTAAAATATAACAACAGAAATGTCATCAGAACTACCTGATGAGGAATTTAAAAGAATACTAACTAGGTTACTTCAACAGAAGAGAGAAAGATCTAGAAAACTACAGATGAAATCAAGGAAAAAATACACAAAACTATGGAAAAATTCAGGAAACAAACTGATAAAATAATTCCAAAAATGAGAACTATTTAATAACTATAATTAGAAAGCCAGAAGTTTAACACTAAGACTTCAGAAATAGATCATACACTAAAAGGGCAAAGAAGTAGAACTGAATCAATGTAAAGTTGAATGACTGAGCTTGAAGAAAAATCTCTTAACATTCATCTGATAGAGAACTAACAATAAAAATAAAACAAAAAGTCTGCAGAAAGGCTGAGATTTATGTGGGACACAAGAGGAATGTTTGATAGGAATTTCAGAGTTGGAAGAGACAAAAACACCAATAGGGAATATTGTCCACGAGTTGTTGGAAGAAAACTTCCCTAACATCACAAAAGACAAAAAACCATTTGTGAAGTTGAATGAACTCCAAATAAGATAAACCCCAAAAGAAAACCACCAGGACATATTATCCTCAAACTTCAAAACCAAAGACAAGAAAAAAATCCTGATAGCAGGAAAATAAAAAAAGTTACCTACAAAGGAAAACTAATAAGACTAAGTTCTGATTTCTCAGCAGAAACTATGCAGTTAAAAAGACAATGGAATGACTTATATAAAACTCTGAAAGAAACAATTGTCAATCAAGAATCAGATATACATCTAAACTGTTCATCAAATATGATGGTGAAATTAGGTCATTTTCAGAAAAATATAAATTAAAATAATTTGTAAAAACCAGACCAACAAGAAAGGGATGGGCAACTTGGACATTAGCTACCCAAAATGGGGGTGGGGGGTTGAAGGACTACAAAGGCAAGAAGTGACTTACAAGCTTTGAAGAGGGAGTCTAGATCCAGAGGTTGTGGAGAAAAGTAGAATCTCCAATGTGTAGTATCCAATCTGTTTGGGTGGGATTGATGAAAGGAGATGTGGCTAGCATTCATGTGGTACAATAGTTTAATAACTACTATCAGGACTGACTGAGAGGGTTGGAAATATAAAGGTAGACATTTTGTAACAAAAGGAGGAGAGTGATTGACTTGCAGTCCAGAAGCAGAGGTCCCTGGGACCATCATGGGAGAAAAAAGCAGAGAGCGGGACCCTACCCAGAGAAACAGTGACGCCAGAGATGGAGGTAGAGACGATGTGGAGACATGGAGCGGCTGGGAACTCTAGACCCAGAGAGGGAAAGGGGCTGTGTGCTGATGACCAGGGGTCAGGCTTGCGGGGTGTACCATTTGGTTGGTTGACGATGCCTGGATGGGATTGTAACCATGGCAATGTAATGCTATACGATAGGATGAACGTTAAGCTAATGTTTTCCCATGTAAACTATCACATAATTCACAATAAAACATTAAACAAAAACAACAGACCAACATTATAAAAAATATTAAATGGAGACCTTTGGACAGAGAACCAACAATGGCAGACAACAATCTGAGCCTAACATACATGACACTATGACCTAGACTCAGCCCAGATACACAAGTATTTTACCTATGTTTAATCTTTTAGGTAAAACATACCAAAGACCCTGAACATAGAGAACCAAAGATACAGTTGAAATAACAACAAAAATCCCCACAAATTACAAAGAGGGAATACTGTAGTTACAAGACGTCCAAATTATTAGGAAATCAAATAGATTACAGTAAATAAATAAGAATAAACCTAACTGCAACCCTAAAAATGAGAACAAGCTTTACTCAGCCCTACTACAACCCTTGTCCTTAACACTAACCCTAGTCCTAACCACAACCCCAACAATAAATGAAATTCTAGGGAGTCCTGGTATGGCGTTGTAGGGTTAAGTACTGGACTGCTAATCTCAAGTTTGGTAGTTCAAACCCACCAGCTGCTCCTCAGCAACCCTACTCAGGGTCACTAAAAGTTGGAACTGACCCAATGACACTTAAACAAATAACAAGCATAGTCTAGACCTACCCAGAGCCCCAACCTTAACGCTAACTCCTGATTCCTACCCATCTTCCTCCCCCCAAAAACAGAGAGGCCATTGCTGGAACAGAGCAAAAGGATACTGAATAGTTTAAAATTAGTAAAGGTGTACATCAGGGTTGTGTTCTTCCATAATTATTCAATCTGTATCCTGAGAAAATAAATCAAGAAACTGGATTATATGAAGAAGAATGTGGCATCAGGATTGGAGGAAGACTTATGAAAAACCTGTGATATGTAGATAATACAATTTTGCTTGCTGTAAGCTAAGAAAATTTAAAATACTTACTGGTGAAATCAAAGAATATAATCTTCAATACCGATTGCACCTCAATGTGAAGAAAATGAAAATCCTCACAATGGGACCAATAAATAACATCATGATAAACAGAGAAGAGATTGAAGTTTTCAAATAGTTCATTTTGCTTGGATTCATAATAAACACTCTTGGAAATATTATCAATAAAAGCATATATTGCATTAGGCAATTCTCTTGCAAAATACTTCTTTAAGATATTAAAAAGCAAAGCTATCAGTTTGAGGAAGAAGGTGTTCCTGACCCAACCATGGCATTTTTAATTGCCTCATAAGCATGTGAAAATTGAACAAGGAGTAAAGAGGACTAGAAGAATTTATGCTTTTGAAATGTCAAATTGTCAAAAAATATTGAAAGCACTGTGGATAAAAGAAGATTAAACAAATCTGTCTTGGAAGAAGTACAGCCAGTATACTCCTTAGAGGCAAGTATGGTGATATATGTTGTCAGGAAAAATCAGTCCCTGGAAAAGGACGTCATGCTTAGTAGAGAGTCAGCAATAAAGAGGAAGTCACCTAACGAGATAGAGTGACACAGTGTCAGAAGCAATGGGCTCAAATACAATAATTGTGAGAATGGTGCAGGACCAGACTGTTTTGTTGTGTTTTGTATAGGGTTACTATGAGTTGGAACCAACTCTAGGGCACTTAACAACAATAACATACCTCTGCATATAATGTAATGGTCTTCAAATGTTAACTAATGTAATGTCATCAATTGCTGATGGTCATATCAGTGTAGAGTGAATCTAAAACATATTAATGTCTGAGTTGTATAAGATCAGTATAAACACAGAGACATGTGTACACAACACTGCAGAGACAGGTGCCTTGTGAGGATCACTAAAAATTAAGGAATGCCGAAGGTTAGTGACAGGAAGGAACTGATAAAGTTGAGGGCCTGACTTGGATACTAAGCCTCACTAACAAGGAAAAATAACTTTCTGCTCTTAAAAGTCATATACTGTGGTGGCAGTAAAATTAGGAAACTGAGGCAATGTATTTATTTACAGTTCATAATATGTGAACATTAAACAAAGACAGATAGTTGATATTCAAGGCATCTAAGTGATAAAACCGTCACATAAATAAAACCACTAATGGGTTACAGATTATGTCTGGGAAAGCAATGTCCATCCAATACTTCATATACTCCTATATCTCCCAGACTCCTTTGTTTAATGTCATATCATGGATAGTAACCAATTGGTTAACAGTACAGTGACTTTGCCCAAGATATTTAGAAATTGGCATATGAGTTTTCCACTCTTTCTCTTTCCCTGCTATGATAACCCTGGAAGCCAGATGTAAATATGGCATTATTAAATGATTTGTTGTTATTGCCCTTGAGTTGCTTTCTATTCATACTGATTCTGTGTAGGGTTTCCAAGGAGCAGCTGGTGAACTTGGACCACTCACCGTACAGTTCAAATGGACCTTGCGTTTTAGTGCTTATCCTATAGTGGTACACCAGAACTCTTATCTTAAGATTTTGTTGTTCTTAAGTGCCATTGTGAAAAATGTTGTTGATACCCTGGATACTACCTCATCCCTCTTGGTTATGAGGTCACTAAAGAGTTATCATGAGTGCTTACTGACAAATGCTCAAGAAATTCTATCTGTACTCATTTTAGCAAGACTGAGACTTCTTTATTTGATTTTGCAAAATCAGACACCAAACCTAGAACACAGGCAGAGACATGCCGTATGACCAGTTGGCCAAGAATGTTATCTTCCTATTTCAAGAAGGACAGGAAATAAGGAAGATGGTAGAAGAATTGATGCTTTTGAGTTATGGTGTTGGAGGAGAATATTGAAAGTGCCACAGGCTGCCGAAAGAACCAACAGATCTATGTTGGAAGAAGTGCAGCCAGAGTGTTCCTTGGAGGCCAGGATGGCCAAACTTCGTTTCTCATACTTCAGACATATTGTCAGGAGGGACCAGTCTCTGGAGAAGGATATCATGTTTGGTAAGGTGGAAGGTAAGGTCAGAGAAAAAGAGGAAGACCCCCAGCAAGATTGATTGGCAAAATGCAGCATCAGTGGGCTCAAGTGTGGCAACAACTGTGAGGTTGGCCCAGGACTTGGCAGTGTTTCCTTCTGTTGTGCATAGGGTCCCTATGAAAGGGTACCAACTTGATGGCACCTAACAACAACAATTGCCTTGATGGTTGTTTTCTTATTTAAAGTTTCTAGCCAGCCACCTAACAAGTTTCTTTCATTTCCCCCATGATCTTCTATTGTTACACTAGCCTGCAACTTCTTGGCTCCCCCTTTATTCCTGAAGATGGACGATAAGAGTTATTTCTCACACCATCTAGTCAGTTCTTGACTTATAGCAACCTAATATAGGGTCTCCAAGGAACAACTAGTGAGTTTGAACCACCATCATTGTTCATACCAACCTTTCAGTCTTGTGCTTATCCTATAGCACCACACTGGAAGTCATAAGATAATACAGATTTTTCAACCTGGGTGGCAGTTCTTGTGAAGGAACATTCCCACCAACTACTTCAGATATCCAAGAGAGTGAGAAATCAACGTACTTATGCTAAACTACTGAGATTTAGGGCTTATATGCCATCATCTACTTTATTTTAAACCTGATGCTGTAACAGAGAGGGCCAGCGGTAAGAGAGTGGTCAATTTTAACTGCAGGATCTGCAGAGTTTAATGAGGAGGAGACCTTCTTTTTCAGTTTTAATATATGAATAACAATGTTCACCAGGGAATCCAGAATAACTAGGGGCTAAGAAAGCCATTGTAAGCACTAGTACCAGCACAAAGGAAAGCAAGAAGCTATGAATTTTCATGACAAAGAGAACAGCAAGTAGTTGTGTTGGGAGTGTCCTTAGGTCTATAGTGTGGTGTTCTGGTAGAGGAGCACTGGTGAGAAATGGTGGTGGAAATGTAGGGATATAGAAGATGTATTCACATCCATTTCATCTGAGAGTTCAAGGCAAGGAGGGGGAAATACTCTAACAGAGAAGGAATCTCAATATAACATTCTTCATCTGCTTTATAATTTTGTCTCAGGTTGCCCATGAATAACGCAGGAAGAAAAAGTTCATTTTGCTGATGCCCATGTAAACATTCAACACCCATCCATCCCCACCCTGAGTAGTATTTAAGCTGAGGCTGCCAATTATACAAAATGGCTTCCTTGTATAAAAAGTCCCTATTCCTCTTGGAGTTTTGTATCCCATAAAACTAATTTAATATCTGTGCTTAATTACATAAAGATTCAGGGCCTCAAAGGTGAAAGGCCAACTAGGGCATTAAATGCTGAACCACTTAACAGCTGCCCCACCACTTGGCAGAAATGTATTTTTAAAATAGTGTTTTGAAATATATTTAAACTCAAATAAATAAAACATATTTTTCTGTAAATGATGCCAAGTGCTGCCAATTAAACTCAGATCTATTTAAAAAAAATCTTTAGCTCTCAACAAATGCTGGCTGCTTTTTCCCACTAAAAGCAATTCTGAGCATTCATGCTCTCACTTTTTTCCCTGTATCACTATGCTGTGTTCCTCTTGTTAATATTTAAAGCTTCTGAAACTGTTTTCCCATATGCTTTTGGACTGGAATACACAACTTAAGTTTTCCATTTATATGAAACCTTGTAAAAAAAAATCTCATGTGCTGCTTATTAAGGGAAGATATTACTAATATCAATAGGCATGAAGTCTGAATTAAATAAGGATAATAAAAATCAACAGGAGTTATATACACAACACTGAAATAACAGTGTTCTGTGGGCAGATACATGGACAGATAAATGGGCTCAACTGGTATATGAGGAAAATGGGAATATTCCCACAAACATATATGGATTTGAAAGAGAACATTTGTACATGTGCATTTCCCTTTGCTGCAAACACTCTTACAAATGTGGTGTAGCATACAGAGGACAAAGTGATTACAACTTCTTAGATATTATCAAACATCTGAAAACAATGAATTGCTGGGCCTGGATGCTCAGGACTATATTCTAAGGGGACTTAATAGTCAACTAGCATAACATAGTCTGTAAAGACAATGTTGTACATCCTTCTTTGGTAAGTAGTGTCTGGGATCTTAAAAGCTCATTAGACCATCAAAGGCGTAATTATTGGTCTCTCCATGTGTGAAGGAGAATATTGAAACTGCCACGGCTTGCCAAAAGAACCAACAGATCTGATTTGGAAGAAGTGCAGCCAGAGTGCTCCTTGGAAGCCAGGAGGGCCAAACTTTGGACATATTGTCAGGAGAGACCAGTTGCTGGAGAAGGATATCATGTTTGTTAAGGTGGAGGGTCAGAGAAACAGAGAAAGACCCCCACCGAGATGGATTGGCCAAGTGGCGGCATCAATGAGCTCAAGCATGGCAACAATAGTGAGGTTGGCCTACAACCGGGCAGTGTCTTGTTCTGCTGTGAATAAAGTTGCTATGAGTTGGGACTGATTTGATAGCACCTAAGGAACTCTGGTAGCGTAGTGGTTACGAATCGGGCTGTGAACCTTAAGGTCAGCGGTTCGAAACTACCAGCCGCTCCGCGGGAGAAAGATGAGGCTT
>NW_006408590.1:2838732-2839969 GCF_000296735.1 Chrysochloris asiatica | reverse complement strand
GATTTACACCCTCGGAAACCCTGTACAGGGTCGCTATGGGTCGGAACCGACTCGACGGCACTTAACAACAACAACAACAACAAACCTGTACAGAAGAAAGAAGAGTTGTGATAAAAATCTCAAAATGCTAGGAATTAATTATTCAAATGGACCAATAGAATATGTGAATATCAGTCACCATGTCTCTGAGCATCAGAACTAGATGCTGTCTGGCTACCGCTATCAACTTGTTCTGAAAGGGATCATACTAGAAGGTATCAAATCAAGTGGGAGAATATGTGAACGAAACTCAAAATTACAAAAAGAACTGGGCTTCATCAACTGAAGAATGGATAAATAAACTGTGGTACATACACACAATACTTGTACAGGGTCGCTATGGGTCGGAACTGACTCAACGGCACTTAACAACAACAAAACATACACACAATGTTCCTTGAAGAACAAGGAAGCTGCAAGCCACCGCATAACATGGATGAACCTTGAGGAAATCATGCTGAGTGAAATTGTTGTTGTTGTTGTTAAGTGCCTTCGAGTAGGAGTCGACCCATAGCGACCCTGTACAGGGTTACTGAGGGTGTAAATCCTTACGGGAATAGAAAGCCTCATCTTTCTCCCGCGGAGCGGCTGGTAGTGTCGAACCACTGACCTTAAGGTTCACAGCCACAAAAAGAGAAATACTGCATAGGACCACTACTGTAAAAGACTAAGGGAAAGAACCCATGCTAAAGGGGGGTGTGTGGGGGGGATTCTTTGTTGATTATTGGGATGTTGGGGCTGGGTAAGGGAGGGAGGGGAAGGTGGAGCACAGGGCAGGGATTAGACATAGGATGGTTTGGGTGATAGGGAGGGGGCAATATATAAGTAGGGAGAGGGGAATGGAAGAACAAAGCAGATGGGAGAACAATTAGACAGGTCTCAATGGGCTAAGTGAGACAGAAGTAAATAATGATATATGCACAACTTGAGAACAACAGAGTTCTGGGATACAGAGCTCAAGCCATGGTTGGAATGTGGAAAAGGGGGAATAATACTAAGATGCTTGGCTATCTTTTGAATCTTGGTTTTTCTTGCATTACATTATAAAATAGACACTGGAGGGGGAGAGAAAGGAATAGCGAAAAGCATCACCATAGAAAGCTTATAAATCCATCTTCTGCCTATAACTGATTAGAATACTTAAAATGGGGCTACAATGTGCCCAGTGAAGGAGGCTTCCTGCGGAGCCTCTGCAATA
>NW_006408590.1:2836123-2837512 GCF_000296735.1 Chrysochloris asiatica | reverse complement strand
CTGAAATGGAGCCAGAGATGATGACGTAGAGCGATGGAGCAGCTGGAGACTTTAGATCCAGAGAGGGAGAGCGACTGTGTGCTGAAGACCTGGGGGGTACAGGGGGAAGGATTGCATGGAGGGGATTGTAACCATGGCAACGAGAGACCATATAAGATAGAATGAATGTAAAACTAATGTTGTCCCATGTAAACTATCACATAATTCACAATAAAACATTTAAAAAAATAGAACTGGGCTTACTGGTCAGAAACAGGCCTGAGGAAACCAAGTCCTTGAGGACCCTTCAGGATGGGAACAAATCTCACCCTGTGGTCACATTTTCAGCCAAGCGGTATATAGGTATACAGCGAGAACAACACCACTAGTAAAGTGTGCTCACCATAGAATGGCCAACAGTTAAAGATCCAAAGGACAAGGGATTAGGAGGAGAGTGGAATGAGAACAAGAACCACAGGGAGAAAATGGGGAAACAATTGTTATATGAATGGGATGCATTCATTAACAAAAAACAGTGTATGATTTGTTGAATGAAAAACTAATGATCTTCTCTGTAAACCCTCACTCAATGCACAATAAAAAGTAAAAATATAAAAAATTCAACAGGAATAGATGAAAGTCATCTATCTTTATCTTACTGTACTGTTTGAATACTGTGGTTGTTGAGTGCTTTTGAGTCAATTCAAATTCATAGCAATGTTCTGAGTATGAGAAAGGAGAATCACCCCAGTAGAGTGGTGCAGGTGGCAATTTAAACCCAGAAGCTGATCTCAGAGACCTTACACAGAGTCCATATGATTAAGAATTGACTCAATAGCATGTGTCAGTTATAACAACAATCTCTATAATAACGGTTCAACAGAACTTTTCTCTCACCAAAAAGCTAGTGGATTTGAACTATGAACCTTTCAGTTAGCAGCAAGTACTTAACTATTGTAACATCATAACAATGATAAAGCTATAATCATAATTTTTTACTGTGATGTGCTGTTAATGATGTCGAATCATTTTTGACTTGTGACAACTCTGGATAGCATTTCTGAGACTAAATCTGCATCAACAGATAGTCCCATCTGCCTTCCATGGGGTGGCTGGTGGACTCAAACCACTGACCTTGTTGTTCACAGCCCAGTGCTTACCTTACAGAGCCACTATGTTGTTAAGTGCCGTAAGTCAGTCCCAACTCATAGTGACAAGAGACCAAATATCACCCAGTCCTACACAACACTCACAACTACTGCTACTCTTAAATCTATTGCTGCTGCAACTGTGTCTCTCCATCTCATTGGGGATTTCCCTCTCTTTCATTATCCTTTCACTTTACCAAGCGTGATGTCCTTCTCCAGGGCCTGTTCCCTCCTGATAGTGTGTATGACGTCTCAGAGACCA
>NW_006408590.1:2803666-2823155 GCF_000296735.1 Chrysochloris asiatica | reverse complement strand
TTTGATTTTCTAGTTCCAAATAGTTGCATATTTTATTATAGTACCTGGTTTTGTCTTCTCGAACTGATCTTTGAAATTTTCTGTTCAGCTCTTGGACCTCTTCAATTCTTCTATTTGCTTTAGCTTCTCTACACACACATATATATACATAAAACCACAAGACTGTGTGAACTACAAGATCAACAGTTCAAACCACCAGCTATTCCTTGGAAACTCTATACAGGGTCAGTAAGTGTCAGAACCAACTCAAAGGCACTTAAAAACAATAAGATATATATGTTATAATAGATAGATAGATAGATAGATAGATAGATAGATAGATAGATAGATAGATAGATAGAGACAGAGATGAAGAGAGAGACAGAGAAAGAGTCTTGGTGTAGTGCTGTAGATAAGCATTGGACTGCTAAACACAAGGTTGGCAATTTAAACCACTAGCCACTTCATGGAAACCCTATACAGGGTCCCTCTGTGTTGAAACTAACTCAAGGGCACTAGACATTTGCTCTGTGTGATGGAGTGGAGAATTTCATCAGAAATTTAATGTACTGGTTCTTAGAAATGGCTGGGCATCTATGTTAATTTCTGGCACCAGTCTATCACAAATTAATTTTTATAAAGTGCTTCCCACAAGTCTATGCACAAAAGGCAGGCCCTGTCAGAAAGCCACAGTCATCAGAAAAGAGGAAAAATTCTAAACAAATCTAAATATGGCATGGATTTCATAGATTATTCTCCAACATTAATCACCTATTTAGACTCACTGCTCAGTACTAGGAAGAGTAGAAGGTGAGCAAGGAAAGGAGGGGTATGGCACTGTAGTATAAGCACTCGACTGCAAGTTTGGTTGAACTGCAAGGTTGGTGGTTCAAATTCACCAACCACTCCTTGGAAATTCTATATGGGGTCTCTGTGAGTTGCAATGGACTCAACAGAATTTAACAACAATAGCACATTCATATTTTAAACAGCATATAGGTATCTTTACCTTATTCTTTGCTGCAAAGTCATTTGAACTGCAAAGTTGGTGGTTCAAGCTCACCAGCTGCTCCTTGGAAACACTATACAGGGTCACTATGGGTCGAAATCGACTTGACGGCACTTAACAACAACAACATTCTTTGCACATCAGCACCCTGGGCTTTTTCAGGTATTTTATGGTTTTGCCTATCACCGTCTTTGGACTTTTCCTTCTGCTAGAATAGTACACCCCTGCTTCCTACTCCATCCCATCCTCATTTTACCTGGGTAGTTCTGATAGATTCTTCAAATTTCATAACAATGTTGTTCTTTTCTTTATATTGCTTCCCATGATCGCAGTTGTACACAGCTAATTATTCGAATTTGAGTAAAGTAGGACTCTACCACTTAGGAGGCTGATTTTGTTCACTATTTTATATCCTGCACAAAACACTGTGCCTAGTCAACACACCATAAGTGTTTGTTGCAGGAAGAAATAAACCTTGTTTCCAAGAAATGTTTCTTTGGTATCCTTTGATTTTACTGTTGTTGCTACGTGCCGTGGAGTTGGAACTGATTAGATGGCACTGAATAACAATAGGCATAACATGAATGAATGAGAGACACTATTCCTTTCACAAAAGAAAATCATGCAGTCTGGTGATCACTTTTTGTGTGTCATCAGCTCAGGAAACTGGCAAGAACTGGAAATGCCCAGTGGCATCAAATGACAGTATTCTGTAGAATGTCAGACAATTATATAGATACTCAGTTGTAGAATTCTAGACCAGGAGACAAAAAATGGTTATCAGTACCACTACTGGGTAACTAGCCAGATTGATGTCTGAAATGTTTTCCTAAGTATATTTGAGATACCTTTTAGGAACTCCCAACATATAATTGATGGTTCTTAATGATCTGAAGTTCCTTGGATGGTAGGTGGAGAATCTCCTGTTTAAATATTTCAAAAGGAGGAGCATGTCAGTTTCTCTATTAAGATAGATCAGAACATGGATTTCTTTGGGGGAGAAAGTTAGTCATTGCTGACTCATGACCAAAGATTTGATATAGGTACTGCCTCCTTGTTCATAAACCACATTATTCATAAAAGCTAGAGGATAATATTTCTTTGTGGTTTATATATTTAATATTTTGTCTTATCCATTATTTAATTATTTCTTAATCATTATGTATTAGTAAATGGTATTTCATAATTTATTAAGCCTTCATAACTGGAATGATGTATTGCCACTGATCCGCCATATCCTAATATGATATGTTATGCCATAATCCTAAAATATTTTTTTTAATGTTTTCTACTGCTTAGAAACTATATTAGTTAGTACAGTTTTGTAGCACACCAAAGATTTAAGACATTAAGCATTACTCTAATTTGCTTCCTAGGATAATATGTTAAAATTTCGCTCCATATTTTTTTAAAACCACCAGATGTCCTTGACTATAGTTTGCTCCCAAAAGGACAGTGTGTGAACCACCCAGATTGTCTTTGCTGTTGTAATACAATGGGAATAATCAAGTTTTTTCATTGCCTTCAGACCTCAAGCCTTTCTTTCCTTTGCAATGTCCCTTAAGTTATTACTGAAGTACTTTTTATGGGACCTTTACTGTGTACTCATCCATCCACTCAAGTCATTAATTCCAGTAACATCTGCTGGCCCTGAAAAGCTTGCTGGCTAAAATATTCAAGCTGTTAATATAGATCCTAAAATTCAGACACTTGGTGACTCATGACCAATCAATTTATTTTCAGGTCTTGTTCCTTTAGTTTGAAATTGACAAATTAAAAATACATTACATATGAATTCTGAAGACAGGAACAATTCTGTTAGGTGTAATCACATTTCCCTAAAGTCTTCACTTTAGAGACACTTCTACAAACCATTCTTCCTCCAGTCCACTCCCATTTTTTGCCAAGGGTTTTAATGTTTTCTTTTTATTCTAAGTTATCTTATTAATACCCAAGAAGCGTCTCTCAAACTACATGTTCGGTGTAGCTCTCACTCATAAATACACTGAGCATCTCCATCTGGATTTATCACAAACATTTAAAATCAACTTCCTCAAAAAAGAATCCATCATTCTCTATAACCCAAGCAGTTCCTTTCCTGCATTCCTTAGTTCAGTGAACATCACTAATACCCTTCTAGTCATCTAAGATTGTTTCACCTCTCTATCCTAAATCTCTAATCAATTTTTATGTCTTGTCAATTTAACCATTTTTCTCCATTTCTTTCTCTACTTATACCATGCTCTCACCATCTCTCACTTTAAGCTCTCATCATCCCTGCATTCTATGCTTGGGCACTTATTATCTTATGCCTGAATTTTTATAAAATACTTACTTACTTTTTTTATATCTTTGCTTATAATAATTCTGGAATCACTTTTAAAAGCATAATTATGTATTCTAGGGGTGGCAATGTAGGATAAACAGACTGCTAACCACAAGATTAGTGCTTCAAATTCACCATCCACTTCTTGGAAACTCTATATAGGATTGTTACGTGTCAGAACCAACTCTATGACACTTAACAACTACAATATGCCATACCTCTGGACCAATAAAAAACATCATGATAAATGGACAAAAGATTTTAGTTGTCAACAACTTCATATTGCTTGAGTCCACAATCAATGCTCATGGAAGTAGCAGTCAATAAAATAAACAACATATTACATTAGGCAAGCCTGCTGCAAAAGATCTCTTTAAAGTGTTCATAAGCAAATATGTCATTTTGAGAACAGGTCTGCCTGACACTGCCCATGGTATTTTTAATCACCTCACTCATATGCATAGCAAAGGTGGACAGTGAATTAGGAAGACCATTGAATTGATGCATTTGAATTATGGTGTTAGAGATGAATAGAAGAACAAGAAAATCTGCCTTAGCAAAAGTACAACTAGAACGCTCCTTAGAAACCAGAATGGCGAGACTGTGTCCTTTGTATTTGGACATGTTATCAGGAGGGACCATTCACTAGAGAAGGACACCATGCTTGGAAAAATGGAAAGTCAGAGAAAAAGAGGAAGACCCTAATTGGCAGCCCATTGACACAGTAGCAGCAACAATGGGCTTAAGCATAACAATGATTATGAGGATGGTGCGGAACCAGGCAGTGTTTCATTTTATTATGGACAGGGTAACTCTTAGTTGGAACTGTCTTAACTGAGCCCAACAACAATCTACTGCCATATCTACGCTGTTTGATGTGGGGGGTTTGGGTAGGTATAGTGGCTTCCTGATAATATTTTGAATTGTTGTTGTTGTTATGTGCCGTGAAGTCGGTTCCGACTCATAGCGACCCTGTACAGGGTTTCCGAGGCTGTTAATCTTTACAGGAGCAGAACGCCTCATCTTTCTCTCGCGGAGCAGCTGATAGTTTCGAACTGCTGATCTTGCGGTTCGCAGCCCGATTCGTAACCACTACGCTACCAGAGCTCCTTTTGAATTATATCCTAAAATTTCCTTCTCTTCTCAGAGAAAACTATGAATTCTAATTTTATTCATTTTTGACTACTTTCTTTTTTGACTACTTTTTTGACTACTTCTGTTTGGATATCTCTTGTCCATTATTAAAGAAGCTAGTGCTGTGAATATATGTAACTATCATTAGGAAGGTATCTTTTGATATGTGTGCCCCTAAGTGTGTGCTGCTTCAATATTTTGAAACGTAATATTGAATTTAAAAAGAAACCTACAAGAAATAATAAATCAGTATAGACACTCAATAAAAGGGACTGTGATAATTAAGGTTTTGTGTCAACTTGATTGGTCCAGGATTCCCCATGATTTGGCAGTTGAGAGGTGGTTATCTCATGGTGAGATCTAATGTAGTGTAGGTTAACTCTATGACTGACTATGAACAGGGTAGTTAATTTTATAGTGATTAGCTCTGAGCAGCCAATCAACTGAAAGAAAGTTTCTTTGGGGTGTTGCCTGCTTCCAATATAATTGTTATTGTTGGTTAGTACCGTGGAGTCGGTTCCGACTCATAGTAACCCTGCACAGGGTTTCTGAGGCTGTAAATCTTTAGGGAGCAGAACGCCTCATCTTTCTCCTGTGGACCAGCTGGTAGTTTTGAACTGCTGATCTTGAGGATGGCAGTCCGACTCATAACCACTACACCACCAGAGCTCCTTTCCAATGTAATAGACACTACATAAAAGCTTTTTTTCTTTCTGCTGGGCCTGGATCTTGCATATGACTTACCTTCCAGCCTCCAGTTCTTTGGACTTGAGCCAATGGCCTTCTCTGTCTGTCTGTCTGCCTGCTTTACCTGTCTGACTGCTAGACCTGCTTGACTGCCAGACCTACCATTTGATCCTGGTTTATTTGTCCAGGAATTCAGAGTCTCTCCTACCTCTACAATTGTGAGCCATTTCCTGGATATAAACTTCTCTTTAATATATACATAATATAATATATACATATTTACAAATACATATATAAGATTTCACTAACTTTGCTTCTCTGTAGAACCCAGCCTAAGATAGGGACTGACCCTGATTTGATTTAATGAGTTTTAATATATTTATCCTCTATACAACAACACAAATGAATGATGTAAAGGATGACTCATGAATAAGTGTAGAAACATATGGGAACTTTTAGGCTTTTAGGCATTCATCAAATCATGCTACCTGAGCACGTATTTTTCACATTCTAATAAAAATCAGTCTGTTTAGGAGTCCCTTTGGTTCAGATCAATTTAATCCATGTAATAAAATAATCTTTTATTCTCCTTTTGGAATACATTTACAACAAGCACATAAGAGTCAAAGTTAATGTTCGACAATTGAAATTCAGTCTGGATATAGCTTATCTAACACAATTTTGGCTTAAAGTAGATATTTTTTCCCCCTCAGTAATACTGTGATCCAATTTGATCCTATGGCAAATATTTTAAAGTTGTACATCTTTACTTGTGTTTGAGAACAACTATTTTTAAATGTGTATCATGCCACTTCCTGTGATCATAAAAAGTATTCTTTTACTCAGAAATATCTTATAAAAATTGTACTCTCCTATTGTCAGGAGTATTTGACCACCAGAAGCATTTAGAAAACTTAAAAGATTTTAGAGTGACACTTCAATAATTTCGTCTTTAAAACAAAACTTTTAATTCATTGTTAGTTTGCCTTATAGATAAGCTGCTAGAAAGTTTATCTTCTGAGATCTCTAATATAATTTAATTGATAAAACAATAATTTTCTCAACTACCAAATTTTTCTGGTGACATCATAGTCATTTGAGATCAAATATTTTTCCAGAGACTATTATAGACATGTATTTTATATCAAGGTGAGAAGACATCATGTCTGTTCCTATTCATAAAATAGAATGGATGAAATTTACTATAGTCCAGTGTCAAGATCTTTATTAAAGAAAATAAATGGAGGCAAAATCTTGTAGAATTTGGGAGTATAGGCTTTGAAGTAAACAAAACAGATTCAGATTCACAGTTTTATTATTTATTAGCTATAAGTTTTTTACAACTACTTAACTTCCCTGAGTCTCAAATGTAGACTAGAGATAATAACATACGTACGATTCTTAAACTGATTTCTGTTTCTAAGATTATTTGAAGCTAACCATGTAAAGCACACTTCTTGTTAGGTGCTATTGAGTTGGTACCGACTCATTGTGACTTTATGCACAGCAGAAAGAAACACTGCCCAATCCTGGGCCAACCTCACTAACAATAGTGTCATGCTTAAGTCCTTTGATGCTGCAACTTTGCCAATCCATATCACTAGGAGTCTTCCTCTTTTTCTCTGACCCTCCACCTTACCAAACATGATATCCTTCTTCAGCAACTGATCCCTCCTGACAATATGTCCAAAGGATGATAAGTGAAGTTTGGCCATCTTGGCCTCCAAGGAGCACTCTGGCTGCACTTATTTTAACGATGATCTATTGTTTCTTTGACAGCCCATGGCACTTTCAATATTCTCCACCAACACCATAACTCAAAAACACCAATTCTTCTATGGTTTTCTTTATTCACTGTCCAGCTTCTATACGCATATGAGGTTATTGAAAATACCACAGATTGGGTCAGGCGCACCTTAGTTTTCAAGCTGACATCTTTGTTCTTCAACACTTTCAAAGGGTCTTGTGCAGCAAATTAGCCTAATGCAATACGACATTTGATTTCTTGACTGCAGCTTCCATGAGTGTTGATAGTTGATCCAAGAAGAATGAAGTCCTTGAAAAAAGATTGATAAGAATGTTGTTTATTGGTCCAGTGTTAAGGATTTTGTTTTCTATACATTAAGATGCAATCCATACCAAAGGCTGTGCTCTTTGATTTTTGTCAATAAATGTTTTAAGTCTTCTTCACTTTTGGCAAGCAAGCATGTATCATCTACATATTGCAGGTTGTTAATGAGTCTTCCTCCCAGCCTGATGTCATGTTTTTCTTCATATAACCCAGCTTCTCGGATTATTTGCTCAGCATACAGGTTGAGTAAGTATGGTGAAAGAATACAACCCTATTGCACACCTTTCTTAATTTTAAACCATTCAGGGTTCCCATGCTCTGTTCGAAAAACTGCCTCTTGTCCATGTACAAACTCTGCATGAGCACAATTAAGTGCTCCGGAATACTTATACTTTGCAATGTTGTCCATAGCTTGTCATGTTCCATACAATTGAAAGCCTTTGCATAGTCAATAAAGCATAGGTAAACATCTATCTGATATTCTCTGCTTTCTGCCAAGATCCATCAGACATCAGCAATGATATCCCTCGTTCCATGGCCTCCTCTGAATCTGGCTTGAACCTCTGGAAGTTCTCTGACAATGTATGCTCGCAGCCATTTCTGTATTACTTTTAGTAAAACTTTACTCTCATTGGATATCAAAGAGATTGTCCGATGATTTCTGCATTCCATTGAGTCACCTCTTTTGGAAGGGGCACAATTAAGAATCTCTTCCAGTCAGTTGGCCAGATAGTTGTCTTCCAAATGTCTTGGCATAGATGATTGAGTGCCTCCAGTGCCGTCTCACTTTCTTGAAAGATTTCCATTTTTATTCTATCATTCCTGGTGCCTTGTTCTTTGCCAATTCCTTCAATGAGCCTTGGATTTCCTCCTTCAGTATCATTGGCTTTTGATCATATGCTGCCTCTTGAAATGGTTGAACATCAACCACTTCCTTTTGGTACAGCGATTCTCTGTATTCTTTCCATCTTCTTTTCATGCTTTCTGCATCATTCAATAATTAGCCCAGAGAATCCTTCAATAACAAAAGGTGATGCTTGAAATTTTCTTCAGTTCCACCAGCTTGAGAAATGCTGAGCATGTTCTTCATTTTTGGTTTTCTGACTCCAGATCTTTGCACATTTTGTTGTAATATTTGGCTTTATCTTCTCGAGCTAATCTCTGAAATTTTCTGTTCAGCTTTGTACCTCCTCATTTCTTCTATTTGCTTTAGCATATCTACATTGGAGAGCAGGTTTCTGTGTCTCTTCTGACATCAATTTTGACCTTTTCCATCTTTCTTGTCTTCTTAATGACTTTTTGCTTTCTTCCAGTATGATGTCATCCCATAACTCTTCTGGTCTTCAGTCTTTAGTGTTTAATATATCAAATCTGTTCTTCAGATGATTTCTAAATTCAGGTGGGATATATTCAAGGTCATATTTTGGCTCTCATGGACTTGTTTTCATTTCTTCAGCTTCAATTTGAATTGGTATATGAGCAATTGATGGTCTGTTCCACAATTTGCCCCTGGCCTTGTTTGGACTGATGATATGGAGCTTTTTCCATCGTCTCTTTCCACAGATGTTGTCAATTTGATTTCTATGTATTCCATCTGGTGAGGTCCATGTGTATATACATCTCTTATGCTGTCTAAAGAAGGTATTTGAAATGAACAAATCATTAATTTTGCAGAATTTTACATGCTATCTCCAGCATCATTTCTATCATCAAGGTCATCTTTTCCAACTACTGATCCTTCTTATTTTCTCCCAACCTTTGCATTCGAATCACTGGTAATGATCAATACATCTTGATTGCATGTTTGATCAATTTCAGAGTGAGGAAGTTGGTAGAATTCTTCTATTTCATTCTCACTGGCTTTAGTGGTTGGTGTGTAAATTGGAATAACAGTGGTATTAACTGGTCTTCCTTGTAGGTGCCTGGATATTTTCCCATCACAGACAGTGTTGTACCTCATGACTGATTTGGATATGTTCTTTTTGAAGATGAATACAACACCAAGCCTCTTCAATTTGTCATTCCTGACATAGTACCATGTGGTTGTCAGATTCAAAATGGCCAATGCCAGCCCATTTCAGCTCACTAATGCCTAAGATATCCATGTTTATGTATTCCATTTCAGTTTTGACAATTTCCACTTTTCCTAGATTCATACTTCATACATTCCATGTTCCAATTATTAATAGTTGTTTACAGCTGTTTCTCTTCATTTTGAGTTGTGCCTCATCAGCAAATGAAGGTCCCAAGGTCTTTACACCCACAGGCTTTACTCCATTTGTGTCATCGCTATCAACTCTACTTTGAGGAGGCAGCTCTTTCCCAATCGCATTTTGAGTGACTTCCAACCTGAGGGACTCATTTTCCAGCACTATATCTGACAGTATTTTGCTGCTACTCATAAGGTTTTCAGTGACTAAATATTTGGAAGTAGTTCATGACTCCTTCTTCCTAGTCTGTCTTTGTCTGGAAGCTCATCTGAAACCTGTCCACCATGGGATACCCTGCTGGCATTTGAAATATCCATGGCATAGGTCCAGAATCATAACAACTCACAAGCCACCATAGTATGACAAACTGACCGACGAGTGGTGGTAAGCACATTGTATACTGCCAAAAGCCCAAACCCAATACCATTGAGTCAATTTTGACTCACAATGACTCTGTATAAGGTTTCTGATGCTGTAAATCTTTATCATTCTATAGTCATAAAATTATCTTTTAAATTATCACTTTTGCATCAGTGAACTAGGTAGTGGCATAATATATTTCTTAAAAAAATGTGCCTGGAGCACACAAAAGGATGATAAGTTTATAATTCTGAAGTTAATTCTTTAGTTCTCCTGCCTAAGGAATCTAGGCAAGAGAAAATTATTAACCTCATTTTGGTACCTTGGGTTTACTTGATAAGGCTTTTCTATCCAACGCCTTCTTAATTCTCACCAAATGAGTGGGACCACACAAATAAGGTGCACACGACTGTAAGTCTGAGATTGGTTAGTTTTGCCATCGTACTAGGTTTAAAAGGAGTCATCTCAGAAGCAGGAATGAACAATCCCAGGACCATCGAGAAAGAAGAACTTGAGTGGGATGTAAGATCCCTACCTAAAAAAATGGCAATAGCAAAGACTATGGTAGAGACAGTGCCATGAATCAGGTGTAGGCATCTAGGCCCATGGACTTAGGAAAACGGTGTGCCTATGAACAAGATGTTGGCTTACAGAATGTGCCCTTTGGACATTTACAGACTGACTAAAGGAGATTGGTAACACTTGCCTCACAAGTGAGGCGAGCCTGCAGTATGGTAGATAAGAGGCATTCCTGAATGGAGAACTGCTACATTCTGAGCTGTTTCTTAGTTCATTTCCATGTTCATTTCTCTAATAAATCTTATAATCATTAATACTGTCTTGAGTTCTGTGTGGCTATTGTAATGGATTATTGATTGTGACTCTATACCAGATATGAAGCAGAGTACTGTATGAGGGATGGTTGATGTTAGAAAAGGGTAAAGAAGGTTGTAGGATGGAGGCATGTCTGACCTCCACTTCATAGAACTTGGTCTTGGGCTTATTTTGAGCTTGATCCTCTTTCTCTGTTGTATAACAAGAGAACATCAGGCCTAGTCCCCAAACAGTTTTTGTACTAATTTATATGTTTTTTTGTTTGTTTGTTTGTTTTTGCTCAAAGAGTAATGTCTTTGTCTCTCAATCTCTAGGTGAATTATTAAAGGGAATAGAATTCTGAATCTGCATTAAATGACAAAGTTTTAAGCTTCCAGTGAGTCTCTAAGAAAACATAGCAAAACTTCATTGAATTAAACTCTTTGATCCCTCTTTCAGTGCACAAAGATGGAAAAGCAGAAGAGAAATTAACATGCAGATGAAACAAAAGTGGGAGGAGACAGAAATTATTAAAAATAAGGTTTGTCTATCTCAATGGTTGCCTCTGATCTATGGCCAACCATCAGTAGAAAACAGTTTGTCACTTCTGTAAAAGATAAAAGAAATCTGGAGGCATCATGCATAGAAAGCAACTACGTTTGGAACTTTCCTCTGCATTAGGCATTATCAGAGCTTTAAGACAGATTAATGCAACTGCCTTTTACCACTCATAATATGATAAGCCCTGGGATGTTAACTGCTCCAGGAGTTCAAATTCATCAGTCAATGCTTTCTGCTCCCCTAAAGATTTACAACCACAGGAGACAAATTGACTCAATGACAGTAGAATTGGTTTTGGTTTTAGAACCTCTACTTAAAATAATTTAGCAGAAAACAAACAAGATGGCAGATTGGATAGAAGTGCAGTGAGGAGCTCCGTCAGCAACAACTCAGAATACTAGGCTAAGTAGGCTCAGGGGATGGTGTCAGAACTCTGAACCACATATAAAGGAATATTTAGAAGGTTGGAAGTCTTACAGCTAAGGGAATATGTACCAGGAGCAAGAAATGCATTGCTTTCTAATCAAAGACACTCAGTTGCTCCCAGAGCTGCCATCTTGGGAGAGACCAAGCGGGGGAAGGATCAGAGTAGCCATGGATGTCTGACAGAACCACAGAGATAAAGGCGTAGACAACTTTTTTTTTTTTTTTTTTCGTATCTGTTCATTGGTCTCTTGCTGTCTGTACACCACCATTCAGGTGACTAGAGAGGGTTCTAGAGTAAGTGGACACCCCACCATCACCCCTGGAGGGTTCTACTACTCATGCACACAGAGCTTCTCAAAATTTAAAGGGACAGTTTCCACTTAAAACCAAATGGAAATGCAAAATGGCCACAGCTGGCCCTGAACTGTGTATTGATGGAAAAAGGCCTGAACAGGGACTGTGGAGTTGGACAGGCAGACTAAAAAGGAAATAGGTCAAACATTAAATCCTGAGTTATATCACAATGACCAACAATGGCATCTTGAAATTTCTCAGGAAGAATAGTGAAAAGGGAAGCCCATCTCCTGATCACATTTACCTGGAGGCAATCAGAAGGCATAAAACATACCAAAATACACACCCATCTAAGTATTAAGGCCACAGATAACCCCTGAATATGCCCCCAAAATAGAAACAGATGACTATATCTGCACATGTCCAGAAACAAGATAAAGTGATTGAGGTATTTGTTCTTTTTGTTTGTTGTTTTTTTTTTTATTTGGTGGGGGGGTTGTGAGGGGGTGTGGAGATGTACACAAAAACACTCAGGAATATATAATAATTTAAACAACCCAAGGGCACATTCTGCAAGCCTATCTCCTGTCCACCAGCACTCAGTCCCTCTCTTTTCATGCATTTAGAGTCCTCAGCGGCTCTCTCTCTTTCCATGTAACACCAGCTGAGGCCTCCATTTTAAAGTGAACAGAACTAATGATGGTGTGTGAAAATTCTCATTTCATATCTATTCAGGAGAAAATTTTTCAATATTTATGAATTAATTATGATATGTGGCATGTGTTTTCTACACACCTACTTGGTGTGGCACTGTGAGCTAATGCATCAGACTGCAAAGTGGGTTGAACTGGAAGGTCAGTGGTTCAAGCTCACCAGCTGCTCCTTGGAAACCCTGTAGAGGGTTGCTATGGGTCAGAATCGACTCAATGGCACTTAACAACGACAACACTGTTATATTACGAAAGTTTATGAGAGCTTCATAATTTGTGCTGAATTTTATAAAATGCTACTTCTTCAACTTTTGAGACAAAATGATATTTTTATCCTTTATTTTTTTATTGAGGTTAATTATTTTTGTGATAAAAATGTATTAACCTTTTTATATATCACTTTATATATTTTGAATTACATTTGCCAATATTTTGTTAAAGACTTTTTACAATTATTTACATGAAAGAGATTGGTATGTAATTTAAGATTCTTATAATGTCTTTCAGATATTGGTATCAAGGATATTCTGAACTCACGGAGATTATTTGGTAGGCGTTTCTCATGTTCTATTATATGAAAGAATAATGTCAATTTGTCCTCTAGTGTTTATAGGATTTGGTTTCACAAACCAACTGTACCAGAAGTTTTCTGTGAAGGTTTTAAATTTTAAAATAGTTAGAGCGCTATCCCAGTTCTAACTGTTTTGTAGAAACTGGAAACAGCATTTGTAAAATTTGTATGGGAACTCAAGCTTAAAATAAAAGTCAAGGTGCCTAAAATAGCTAAATCAAACTTGAAAAAGAACAAAACATTGCAGAACACAAACTTCTTGATTTAAAAATTTACTAAAAATGACAGTAAACAATTGTGGTACCAACAAAATGGTTCTATAGAAGAATGAAATAGAATTGAGATATAAGCCCATACATTTATGTTCAATTAAATTTTCACAAAGTGTCAAAACCATTCAATGAGGAAAAGAGTCTTTTCAACAAACTATACTGGGGCAACTGGTTATTGTTGTTGTTAAGTGCGGTTGAGTCGATTCTAACCCATAGTGACTTTGTATGGGGTTTCCAAGGAAAATTGGTGAGCTTGTACCACCAATCTTATAGTTTAAACAACTTTGTAGTTTGAAGCATTAGCCCATAGCACCACACCAGGACTGCAGAGCAACTGGATGGTGGTGGAGGTTATGTGCCGTGGAGTCGGTTCTGTCTCATAGCAACCCTTTACAGGGTTTCCTGATTTACCGGAGCAGAAAGTCTCATGTTTCTCCCATGGAACAGCTGGTAGTTTCTAACTGATGACCTTGCGGTTCACAGCCCAATTTGTAACTACTACACTACCAGGGGCAACTGGATAGTCACTTGCTAATAATAAAGTAGGATCCTTTTATGGATTCCATTGTGTCACCCAAAAAAGATACATTGAATTCCTAACCCCTGGTATCTGTGAATGTACAGGAATCCTCCAATCCTACAGGTGTTGTTTTCTAAAATGTTTAGTACCTGTCTATTTTATACTTACACTGATTATCATTTGAATTTTCATTTCTTTATGTAGTCAGTGCTTTCATGTACTTAAGCATGAATTTATTCATTTACTTTCTCAACATTGCTTATTCCTTTGAACTCTTTTGGTTTCCTGAGTTTAGTTTTATTACTCTTTAAAATATACTTCAAAATGGTTTTAATCTGATGTGGAGATCATTTTTACTCCATCCTAAAATGACATTGCATTCTATTCAGGCATTGCATTTTAAATTCCTCACCTTATTCAAATCTAAAGTCAATTTCTATTAGGATATTGTGAATGAGATGCTCATGCCATTGATAACCAGATAACTAGCCCCACCTCCAAGGCACAAGAAAGGCTTTCTCCTAAGACAGCCAACATATCTAGCTGAAAAGTAGAAAAAAATCAATCAAACCACTTTCCACTCACATAAAATCTTTTTGATTCAAAAAAAAAGTTTTTTTTTCCAATTCAACAAGCAGATGTTGATTGAATTAACAAGAATTTGTGGCTATTTACAAATCATGTCAAAATAGCCAAAGGCATCAATCAATACAATCTGAATCACCTTTTCTCCATATTTCAATTAATTTCAGTGAAATTTCCAATAGTCTTGTCTTGCGTAGCCTTCTGAGAAAATGAACCATAATGTTTAAAGGTAAACATCTATCCAAGATGTTAATCACCTATAAAGTTTCACCATATTTTTCTAATCAATTTTAACAGCACTCAAAACTATACTTCTGCTGAAAAACCAAGTTATATATCCCACTCCTTTCATCAGACATACTTTTTCATTCTGAAGTTTAACATTGTACCTTATTTTCTTATTTTATGGTTCACAAAAGAATGAACATTACTCTCTCTGTTTTCACTTCTCACATTCTCAATAACTTCTCTTGTGTAGAGTCACCAATTTCTTATGAGAATACCTATACTTGGAAAGTTAGAAAATTATCTAATGGGGGCAGGAAAGATATAAAGGAACCTTACTTAAATTTGTAATGTAATGTATGCGGTACTAATGACAACTTTTGGGATCTTTATTTGCTAATAAGGCACAACTCAAAATAAGAAGAAACAACTGCAAAAATCCATTAATAATTGGAATATGGAATGTGTGAAATATGAATCTAGGAAAACTGGAAGCTGTCAAAATGAAATAGAGTACATAAAGATCAATATTCTAAGCATTAGTGAACTGACATGTACTTATATTGGCCATTTTGAATTAGACAATCATATGCTTTATTCTGCCAGGAGTGACAAACTGACAAGGAATGGCATCACATAAATCCTCCAAAAGAGCATTTCAAGATCTAAGTTGATATGTTTTTCTGTGGTAGGATGATATCCATCTGCCTACAAGGAAGACCAGTTAATACCACTGCTACTCAAATTTATATACCAACCACTAAAGCCAGTGATAATGACCTTGAAAAATTCTACCAACTTCTTCAGTCTGAAGTTGATCAAAAGTACAATCAAGGTGCAGTGATAATTATTGGTGATTAGAATGTGAAAGGTGGAAACAAAGAGGAAGTATAAGCACTTGGAAAATATGGCCTTGGTGATAGAAATGATGCTAGAAATAGCATGACTAAATTTTGCAAGACCAGTGACTTACTCATTTCAAATAACTTTTTCAACAACATAAAAAATATGAGTATACATGTGGACCTCACCAGATGAATAAATAGGTATCAAATGGACTAACTCTGTGGACAGAGGACATAGAGAAGCTCATCAATCAAATCAAATCCATCAATCAAAACAAAGCCAAGAGTTGACTGTGTAAAATACCATTAGTTGCACATATGTAAATTCAAGCTGAAGTTGAAGAGAATTAACACAAGCCAATAGAAACAAATATAACCTTGAGTATATTCCACCTGAATTTAGAGGCCATCTGTAGACCATATTTGATGCATCAGACACAAATGATCGAAGCCCAGAAGATTGTGGGATGATATTAACAAAGTCATCCATGTAGGTAGCAAAAAGATACTAAAAAGACAGAAAAGAAAGTAAAGACCAAAATCAATGTCAGAAGATACTATGAAACTTGATCTGGAGCACAGAAAAGAAGTTAAAGTGACTAGAAGAAATAAGAAAAAAAAAACAATTGAACATGAAATTTCACAGGGCAGCTCAAGAAGATAAAATCAAATATTATAATGAAATGTGAAAAGATCTGGAATTAGAAATCCAAAAGGGAAGAAAACACTCAGCATTTCTCAAACTAACAGTGTCATTAAATGTGGTAAACAACATGTAATCTATCTCAACATACAATCTATCAACATAAAATCGGTCTCAAAAATGAATACAGAGATATTTATAAATGAAACATAAAGAGTCATGGAATTTGTATATAAATATGATGGCCCAATTTTAACAAACTAGTTAAGCTCAAATGCTGTCAGTTAAAAGGAATCTAAAAGATAAGCACCATTTTTAGGTTTTGCTACTGCTGTTTATACATTAAGGAGCTCTGGTAGTGTACTGGTTATGAATGGGCTGCTAGCCTGGTCAGCAGTTAAAAACTACCAACCATTTCACAGGAGAAAGATGAAGCTTCCTGCTCCCGTAAAGACTTACAGCTTCTGAACCCCTACACCGCATTGGTATGAGTTAAAACTGACTCCACAGCACATAACCATCACCATTTATACATTGACTTCTTGGTGTGATGCTGTAGGATAAGAACTGGGCTGACAACCACAACGTCAGTGGTTTGAACCCACAAACCACTCCTCAAAAATGCTCTACAGGATTGCTATGAGTCTATCTGACTCCATGGCACTTAACAACAACACTTATACATTAGAGGCATGGTGGCTACACAGGGCAAGCATTGGACTATGAACCAAACAGCCACTTCATGGAAGAAAGATTAGGCTTTCTACTCACACAAAGACTTAAAAAAGCCCCAGAAAAGCTATACAGTGCCTCTATGAGTCAAAACATACTTGATGGCATTTAACAATAACAACATTTATACATTTTGTTTTTAATTAAATATACTGCATGCAGGTCAGCAGTTTGAATCTACCGCCATTCTTCAGAAAAAAGATGAGCTTTTCTGTGATTTATAGCTTCAGAAATCCAACATAGGTTTGCTATATGTCAGAACTGACTCCAAGACACACAACCATAACCACCACCAAACAAGGAAGAAAAAAAAAATGTTGAATAATAAACCTCTGAAGTGTTGTATCTATTGAAGTATAGCAAATTACTCCGAAACATGTGGGTTAGGAATACAGGTACAGCTTAGCTGGGTTCTCTGACTCAGGTTTTCTCACAAATCTATAAGGAAGATATTGGTCAGACCTGCGATATTCACAAAGCAGTGCTGAAAAGGATTCTGCTTCCAAGCTCACTCACATAATTTTTGGCAGGATTCATTTCCTCTCAAGGTGTTGGATTAAAAGTGTCTGTTCTTTACCAGGTGTTGGCTGGGAGCCACCATCAGTTCTTTGCCAGGTGGGTTTCTTCACAGGGAAACTTTCAACATGGCAACTTGCTTCATCAAAAGAAAAAGACACAGAGAGAGAGAACAAGATGAAACTCATGGGCTTTTAAAACCCGATTTCAAATGTGACATCTCATCATTTTTGCTGCCTTCTATTTGTTAAGAAGGATTCCTTTGAACTCTATTCCATATAGAAGAGGAGGAATGTGGAGACGTGGATCATCAGGAGCAACCCATCTACCACCGATGTTCAAGATGGTGGCTGACATTTATGAATATAATGCTTAGGAGTGCTCGCTCTGGAATCACACCTTCTGTGTTCAAATCCTGACTCAGTTACTTCTGGATTTTAGCATTCAAAACAAATGACTTAACCTTTCTAATTTATAGCTTCCTCATCTATAAAGGGTTGTTATTGTGAGTTGCTGTCAAGTTGACTCTTTGTCATTATAATGTTATATATAATAGAATAAAACATTGACTGGCTCTACACCTTTCTCATAAGTTCATGAGGGAAATAAGGGGGAAAATTTGTTTGAAGAACTAGAAAAACTCAGCTCTGGACTGAGTCAAGTCAGTGTAATAAGTACCCGAATTGAAGCCAACTTAAAGCTGCCTGCCTCTAATAGTCATGATCTTTTTATTTCTCTGTGCTCCTAAGTGAAGGATCTGTAAGGAAAAGTGGTTACAATGACCAGAGTCCTAAATCTCTGGAGGCTCAAAAGCATCTCCACCCTTCAAAGACTAATAGAATATATAACATTCAATCTCAACAGCAATCATCATTGATAAATTAGATATGGGGAGATAAAAAAAACAGCAAATTTTTAAGATGGAAAGACCCGAACAGCAGAAAAAGTCTTCCCTCTACACATCTCACAAGAACACTACAGCATTGAATGATACAGATTTTGATTTTCTGCCTAGCAAACCACCCCCTACTCTCTCCTTGAGAAACTGTTTAATGTAGGTATTATCAGTTCTCCAAATTCCAACCCTGGAATAACTGTAGTTTTTGGTTTTTTTTGTTTTTTTGATCCTCCAGTACTCACTGGGCTGTTAACCAGAAGGTCAGCAGTTCATATCCAACAACTGCTCCACAGGAGAAAGATAAGGCTTTTTTGTTCCCATAAAGATTTACACTCTCAATACCAAATAAGCACCACATAAGTTTTTTCTTACCATTACAGGTAAAACAGAATAAATAGTTCTTAAGTACTTACTTTAGTCCTAGTGTTGTGCTGTGGGTTAATGCGCTGGACTGCAAGTTTGGCTTGAACCTCAATCAAAGTTTCAAACTCACAAGCTGCTCCTAGGAAACCCTATATAGGATCGCTACGAGTTGTAAACTGACTCCACAGCACTTAACCACAACAAGTACTTACTAGGATCCTGGTGTAGCACTGTGGGTTAATGCGCTGGACTACAAAGTCAGTTTAAACCAAAAGGTTGACAGTCCAAGCTCACCAGGCATTCCTCAGAAACCCTATACAGGGTTGGTATGGGTTGGAAACGACTCATTGGCACTTAACAACAACAACAAACACTTAGTGGAGTCCTGGTTGACACTGTGGGTTAATGTGCTGGACTACAAGGCCAGTTTGAATCACAAGGTTGGCTTTCAAGCTCACCAGCTACTCCTTTGAAAGCCTATATAGGGATGCTATTAGTCAGAACCTACTCAACAACACTTAACAACAACAACAAGCACTAAGTAAATTCTAAGCAATGTTGTAGACCCTATCCATGAATTATCTCATGCATTCCTCATTGCAACCTGAGATGCAACATGTTAAAAAGTTGACGTTGTTGCTGTTGTCAGGTGCCATCGAGTCGGAACCGACTCATAGCGACCCCATGCACAGCAGAACGAAACAATGTTCGATCCTGGGCCAACCTCACTACCGCTGCC
>NW_006408590.1:2799140-2803229 GCF_000296735.1 Chrysochloris asiatica | reverse complement strand
AGTATCATTGGCTCTTGTTCATATGGTATCTCTTGAAATGGTTGAACATCAACATTTCCTTTTGGTACAATTGCTCTGTGTATTCCTTCCATCTTTTCTTGATGCATTCTGCATCATTCAATAATTTGCCCAGTGAATCTGTCAATCTTTCAATAACAACATAGTGGTATTTATAAAAATACTCAGAGGGAAGGAGACATTGGTAAACAAATGCAAATGTGTGTGTTATTGCGTAAAAATACGGTAGGTATTTTTTTAAATGTAGCTAGTACTTGTGTGTAATGTGCTGTGGATAAGCACTGGACTGCTAACCACAAGGTCAGAAGTTCAAACCCACCAATCACTCCTCAAAAAACTTATAAAGAGTCACTATGAGTCACTTAGCATTTTTTAAATGGCCATAAAAAATAAAATGTTTACTACATAATCTCACACAAATTAAAATTTAAATATGTGCCTAATTCACTTCAGATTACAGATTATATGGAGTCCTGGTGTGGCACTGCAGGATAATGCGCTGGACTTTTAAGGTCCATTTGAGCCGCAAGATTGGTGGTTGGAACCCACCAGTCACTCCTAGGAAACCCTATATAGGGTCACTATGAGTTGTAACTGACTCCATGGCAATTAACAAGAATGATAATAATTTATATAATAGAGGACTCCAAAAAGTTTGTTAAAAATGGAATTAGAAGAAAATAGAATTTTCCATGAACTTTTTAAAGTACTCTTGTATATAAACCATACTTTTGTATGTAATGGACCCATATACATAATGCACATGCATGCATAAATATAACTCGTATAGTGTGCAGAGAAAAATAATGTATAAAGAAGACTGCACAGTTCGCAAAAACATATGACCCACACTTTATGTAAAATAAGATTGATATACTTAATAGCCTGAATTTTTTTTATGTAGGACGAAGTAAAGTAGGTGAGTTTGTAGTATGTATGGAGAAGAATTTCACAGGATATTTATGGTACACAAATAGCCTTTAGTTCAGTTGTATAGTTACTGGATACATCTATAAGAGCAGGGTAGTGACAGATTATATTTAATCTAATTGGCAGACAACTGGAGACCCCACATGATCACTGTTGGATTGTTACATCCACAATAGATGGGAAGCCATAGAAAAAATACAGGGAAATTCAGTGCTGTAACTTAACATTTAAATAGAGGCTCCCTAAATTCCAATTCTTACGTAAAGACAGATAAGATAAATCTCTTAGGACAGCCCATGGTGTAGGCAAACAATCTGGCACAGAATGCACACACCCCCATGCAGCCCACATTTGTGTGCTGAGTCAAAAATGCTAGGATTATAAATTCCTGCCCAACAGAGTCTGGGTCCACCGTATTTGTTTTCAGAGATCTTTTCATGAGGAGCTGGCTCAATTCTCCTTCTCTAAACTAATAGGCAGATTGCCTTATAAGTACAAATTATTATCAAAATAGACCAGGGATTTGACAGGAACTTTTATCAGCAATTTCAAATGGATGCTAAAGTATAATGAATCCACTAGAATCAGGTAAGCTGAGCTACAAATTATCTTCTGGAAAAGTAAGTGTAAATGAATCCTATCTCATCCTCTAAACAAAAAAAAACAAAAAAAAAATTCAGTGCAGAAGGTTTCACTTTTCTCCATTCCCCTGAGCAGTTCTTAAATCTTAAATTTATTTTTTCTCTATTAGCTTTTTTGCTTATTGTTAAAGTGCCAGGATTGAGTAGATTGAAATAAAGAGCGTGTGTGTACATTCTTAAAGGGATGACCAAGTAATCCTCTGCAAGAATGAAAATAAACAAAAATCCACTAATATTTCTGAGTCCTATAATTTGCCAGATACCGTGTTATGGAATTTATATTGGAATCAAATGTAAAATGTGATGTTTTATGTTATTTGAGTATTTTGACTAAAGTCATACAACTATAAACACTGATATGTAAGTACCACTGCATTCTGAAGACAAATGTCAATGAGAAATGTTAGCCATTCCATGTGCTAGAAGTGGCCACACCGTACCTTCAAGCTTCATTTAACTCATCACTCTATGCAATTCATATAAGGTTGGAGGGATGACAGCTATCTGCCTACTGCTACCAGGGAGTGTATTCACATCTCCCAATAGTGGAAGAAAGGAGACAGGTGCGTCTCTACTGTGCTTTAGCCAAAAGAGGCAGGATATCAAGATTGAAAAACCACAGACATCTGGAATGCCTAAATGAACAGAAGACAGGTATCTCCCTCCAGAGCCGATGTTTGCTGACCTAGGAAAACCCATAGCCTACCTCAGTGCTGCCATTAAAGTATGATGTAGGGGAAACTGTCTTAAGATCTTGACTTTAATCCTCTGGGATTTTGTTCTCAATCAAGACTAGTGTCAGATTTCCATCAGGGCATTCTGAAGATGGAAGGATAACTAGAGATGTCTGGGAGCACAAAACAACAGGGCAATAATAATGTAAGTCTACATAACCACCTTTGTCATGGTAAGAAACAGGACTACACTTCTGTAGATTCCACAGAAGATAAACAGCCTGAGTCAAATATTGAGGCAAAGGGGAGCAATAAAAAGCCATGAGGTAAATCTCTGGGGCAAAAGGTAATGTCAGTAGTCACTTCAACAGGTCAAGCATAGAATGCATCATTTGTATCAGCAAGTGTGCACTGTAGACATCTATGCTGTGTTTATAACAAACTCAAACATTTGTGTCTTACAAAAACATGAGCATTTGAACACTTGCTAACAGAGGGAATGACAGTATGAACCAAGATAGAACCTGAAATGTTGTTATTGTTATTAAGTGCCGTCGAGTCGGTTCCGACCCATAGCGACCCTGTATAGGGTTTCCGAGGCTGTAAATCTTTACGGGAGCAGAACGCCTCATCTTTCTCCAGCAAAGCGACTGGTAGGCTGGCCTTAAGGTTCGCAGCCCGATTCGTAACCACTACACTACCAGAGCTCCTTCGAACCTGAAATAGAGATAAAGTAAAGAGTGAAAGTGAAAATAACTTTAATCATTTCCTGCTGTACTGGTTAACCAGGAGTCCTGATGGCATGTTGTTGTTGTTGTTAAGTGCCATTGAGTCAGTTCCAACTCAAAGTGACGCTGTTTAAGGTTTCCTAGGAGTGGCTGATGAGATTGAACTGCCAAACTTGTGGTTCAAATTGACCTTGTGGCAAAGTGGGTTACTAATTGGGGCTGCTAACTGCAAGAACAGCAGTTCAGAACCACTAGCTGCACAGTGAGAGAAAGATAGTATTGTCTCCTCCCACAAAGATCTGCACACTTGGGAATCCTATTCTATGTTATAGTGTCACTGTGAATCAGAATTGACTCAATGGCAGTGGATTTGGTTTTGATTTTCCAGTCTTTCTTACCCACGGAGGAGCTTGGAAGATGGAGGAGAAATGACATAGTGAAGAATAGTAAACGGAGAAGCCATACGCCTTTCATAATACAAGTGAAATAGAATTCAGATTCAAGTTTAGATTTTAAACTGAAATGCAGAAAAAACTTTTGAAATATCTAAAATAGAATCTTAATGGACAATATAGAATTCAGTCATTAAAGCAATCTAAAGCTACAAAATCTTCGATAGATGTTGGTGTGGGAAGTCTAACAGTATGCTTGAAGACAGCTGTTGGAGAAAAATAAAATAGTTCCCTGAACAAACTACATAGTGTGTGGTCTACTGAATACACCAGTTACTCACATGTTTTCTTATTTTAATATTACAGCATCCCTACTGAGTAGGTTGAGAGAAAGTAAGCAATTATTTCAAGGTCATGTACTTATCAGTGATCAATCTGGGATCATTGCTTATAAAAAACAAAAAATAACCACCAACAAAACAAAACACAAACCCACTTTCATGTGTCATGGAGTTGATTCTGCCTCTAGTGTTTATGTGGGAGAGTGGTAAGAGAATTTTTGTTTTTTGGTGGGGTTTTTTGAGATGTAAGCAAGGAAAAGCTTGCTTACGGAGATAATAAACCATATTAAATTGTTAATGTTTTTTTCTTCTTATCACCTTTTTACTTTTTTTTTTTTTTTTGAAAAGCAACAGGAAAGGGAATT
>NW_006408590.1:2791284-2793054 GCF_000296735.1 Chrysochloris asiatica | reverse complement strand
AAAGTATTTTCAACAATGCCAGTGTTCTTGCAAAATACTAACATATGATTGCCACTATTGTTTCTATCATCAAAGCTATGTTCTACAACTTCTGATCCTTCTCTTTGTTTAATTTTCACATTCCAATTACCAGTAATTACTAATGCTTCTTGATTGCATGCTTGATCAATTTCAGACTGAAGAAGCTAGTAGAATATTTCAATTTCATCATCACTGGCTTTAGTGGTTGGTACATTGATTTGATTAATAGTGTTATCAGCTGATTTTCCTTATTGGCATACAGATATTATTCTATTACAGGCAACATTGTACTTCAAGATAGAATTTGAAATGCTCTTTTTGATGATGTATGTGATGTGATTCTTCTTTGTCATCCACAGCAGAGTAAACCATATGAATTTCTCATTCAAAATGGCCATTAACAGGCCATTCTGCTCAATTTATGCATTTAATTTCAAAGTGGACGGTAGTGATAGAAAAATATATGTTTGCCTTATATTTAATAGAATCATTTCGAAGAGTTATCTGAACAATATAGTAGCTATATGGCCTTTGCATAACCATGTGCCCCTCTGAGCCTCTAGGAAAACTTAGTCAGAACTGGGGGAGAAACTCTGGTCACCTTAACCACCCAATGGCCATTTTCACTCACATTTTATTAAATAGCTTGCCTTATCTATATTTTCCATCGTCGATATATATAATCTAACAAGCTTGTTGCAAAATACTTATGTACTTAGCTGGTAACAAAAAAGGTGGCCATCCAAACCAACCTAGTGGATCCATGCAAGAAAGAACTGCCAATCTGACTCCATAAAGATTACAGCTCAAAAAGCCATATGGGCAGTTCCACTCTGTCACACAGGGTCCCTATGAGTAGGAGTTGACTTGTTCATGCCTAACCACAAGATATGTAATCTAAATAATATCAGTTTTATGTCTTCTGCTGTTGCTCGATATGGAAGAAGACCCTCCATTATATCTCCCGTGGGTGATAACAGTTAAAAGTTGAATTCCTTAGTATTTTGGAGTTTATGCTAATGGTTACAAGATGCCTACAGTCTCCAAAAAGAGAATGTAAGAGCAGAAGTCTGGGGGAAAATGTCTCTGACTTGGATGTCTGTGTGATAGGCATTTGGCCTTCTTACTTCTAGCCATTATACAAGAACAAATAATGTTACAATGAGAATGGTGACTATTGTGATTTTTGTGTGTGCGATTGCTTTAGTCACATATGATTTGTTCTAGATTGAGAATTTTTAGTAGGCAAGGGAATCCTTAACTTGTTAATTTTAGTTCCTATGCCTTTCTGGCCGTTGATAATATCCCTTTTGTTGTTGTTGTTGTTATTATTAAGTACCGTGGAGTTGGTTCTGACTCATAGTGACCCTGCACTATGAGTTCCAAGGCTGAAAACCTTTACAGGAGCAGAAAGCCTCATCTTTCTCCTGCGGAACAGCTGGTAGTTTCCAACTGCTGACCATGAGGTTAACAGCCCAATTCGTAACCACTACGCAAGAGTCCTAGAGGCACAATCAGTTATCACTAAGCCACTATCTGAAAGACAAGCAATTAAAGCCCAGTCAGCAGTTTCACAGGAGCAAGACCTGGGTATCATCTTTTCTAGAGATGTATTTTTATTTTGTTAAGTGCCATGGAGTTGATTTTAACTCAGATCAACCCTCTATAGGGTTTCCAAGAAGCAGCTGTTGATTTTGAACCAGTGACCTTTTGGTTTAAACCGACCTTGCAGTACAACTCATTATCCTA
>NW_006408590.1:2786414-2790745 GCF_000296735.1 Chrysochloris asiatica | reverse complement strand
AAAAGCAACAGGAAAGGGAATTCAATAGATGGACTAGAAATGGGAAAAGAAAGGGGTTAGATGAGAAGAAAGAAGAAAATTCTGGAAAAATACAAACAGTATTGAAATAAAATAAAAAAATGACCATGCTCTCCATGTCTGCTTGCTCTGCCTTGTGACTAGAAACCTTCCTTTCCCCACCCCATCATTAAGGTTTTCACAGTTACAGTGAAGTTGTTTTGTACCTCCCAGGCAGAGTTTAGGAGTATGCTCTCTTATTTAAAATAGTTGGTGGTACTCTACTTGGTACAGTTTACAGCTAGGGCCAGGTTTTCTATAATACAAGAAAAGAGAAAGCCGAAGGGGTTCTATTACTCCTGCAACAACATCCGGGCACTTAACAAATGTTTCTATTTTTTCTGATTACTTAAATCCCTCAATATCACAGCATAAAGAGGATATCCTGACAACAGCAAACTGACCCATTTTTTATCTTCTGTTCAGTATCTCACTGCTATTGTTTGATACCCTCTATGATATTTCTTGCTTCGATTATAGCTCACTGAGGACATTTGCTCTTACTCTAGACAGTAACCTGTAATATTCTGCTGTGGCTCAACTTGGTTTGTGGTCCTGTTGGGAAGCCTTATTAATCATTTAGGTTCCATAGCGTATCATCTCCAGAGTTGGATTGAATAAAAAGGTTGGCAGGAAGTGACCTTAGTAGAAACATTTTGTTCAATCTCTGCCTCTCACTTCCCACACAAACCCACTGTTTTTGTCCATAAACATCTAGAATGTGCAAGTTACAACTCTCTCTCCACTTCTTTCCACCAATAAAAAATGCGTCAAATTTAAAATGTGTCTTCTATAACCAAGTGTCTGTATCACTTTATGTGCAATAAATGACCAGCTTTTAGAGAGGATCCATGCTAGAGTTTGTGGGAAGAGAACAGAGTTTTGCGACAGTTGAATATATGAGCATTTTCTCTAATATTCCTCTGACCTTTACACTGAGACAGGCGTTTTTGGTGGTAATGAAATCCTTAGTCTTTGTTGACAGAAAAAGCATCTACAAATGGCAATTTTTATCACATACTAAATTGTCCCAAATGCAGCTAAGTTACTATACTTTTGTCAAATACAGGTCTCAGAATTGAGCTTAAGCTGCCAATAACATCTTTAAAAATAAAACAAAGTGAAAAACAACAAAAACTATTACTAGTACCAAATCTTCTAAGGTTCAAATACTGAAAAGCTGCTTTATGCAAAAAGCAATTGCTCCCTCACCATGAATAACTGCTTAATGTAACAAATTCCAATTCTTCATAAACCCCCTATGAATGTCTATGACAAGGAAATCTGTCTAATATCACTGTATCAGTGTGTCCCTCACTGAATTTTAAATGATTATATCTATGTTTTATCTCCCCAACTAAGTTTCACTTTTCCTTTGGAGGCAGAGACCTAAGGTGGATGGTAGTGTTGCTATTTGGTGCCAATGAGTCAGTTCCAATTCACAGAAACCCTAAGAACAACAGAATGAAACACTGCCAGGTCCTACATCATTCTCACAATTGTTGTTATGTTTAAGCAAATTGTTGTTGCCACTGTATCAGTCTATATCACTGGGGGGGCGGGGGAGGGGGTGTCTTCCTCTTTTTTGCTGATACTCCATTGTACCAAGCATGATGTCTTTCTCCAGAAACTGATTTCTCCTAACAAGTCCAAATTACAAGCCCCACGATCCTCATTTCTAACAAGCATTTTAGGTATATTTATTCCAAGACAAAATTTTTGATCCTCTAGGAGTCCTGGGTACTTTCAATATTCTTCACCAACTCCATAACTCACATCCATTGATTCTTCTATGGCCTTCCTTTTTCATTGTCTAGTTTTCACGTGGATATGATGCTACTGAAAATACTATGGCTTGTGCTATGTGCTCCTTAATCCTAAAACTAATATCTTTGCTCTTTAACACTTTAAAGAAGTCTTGTGCAGCAGAATTGCTTAAAGCAATTAGCCATTTGATTTCACAACTGTTGGTTTCAAGCAAAATGAAGTCTTTGACAACTTCAATCTTTCCTCCATTTATCCTAATGTTATTTGTTGGCCCAGTTGGGAAGCTTTTTGTTTTCTTTACATTGAGGTGCAATCTGTAGTCTTTGATCTTCATCCATAAATAGTTTAAGTCCTCTTTGCTTCCAACAAGCAAAGTTTCATCATCTGCATAACCCGGCCTGTTAATGAGTCTCCCTTCAATCCTGATACAATGTTCTTAATATAATCCAGTTTCTCAGATTATTGGCTCACTTTACAGATTGAATGTTTACATTGAAAGGGTAAAATGCTGGTACACATCTTTCTTGATTGTAAAACATTAAGTATCCCCTTGTTCTGTTCAAACAACTGCCTCTTGGACTATGTACATGTTCCTTATGAACATAATTAAGTGTTCTGAAATACCTATTCTTCTCAATGTTATCCACAGTCTATTATCCACACAGTTGAATACCCTTATATAGTCAATGATGGACAAGTAGATTTCTTCTGGTATTCTCTGCTTTCAACCAAGGTCTATCTGATGTCAACAATGATATCCCTCATTCCATGTACTCTTCAGAATCCGGCTTAAATTTCTGACAGCTACCTATTGATTTCATTCAATAAATTGTCCAGAGAATCTTTCAATAATGAAAATCGAGGCTTGAATTTTTTCTTCAGTTCCTCCAGTTTGAGAAATGCTGAGTGTGTTCTTCCTTTTTGGTTTTCTGATTCCAGATCTTTGGATATTTTGTTGTAATATTTGGCTTTATCTTCTTGAGATGATCTTTGAAATTTTCTGTTCAGCTCTTGTACCTCCTCATTTCTTCCACTTGCTTTTGCATCTCTATTCTGGAGAGCAAGTTTCAGTGTCTCTTCTGACATCCATTTTGACTTTTATTTCTTTCTTGTCTTCTTAATGATATTTTGCTTTATTCTTGTGTGATGTTCTTGGTGTCATCCCACAACTCTTCTGATCTTCGGTCTTTAGTGTTTTATGTATCAAATCTCTTCTTCAGATGATCTCTAAATTCAAGTGGGATATATTTAAGGTCATATTTTGGATCTTGTGGACTTGTTTTCATTTTCTTCAGCTTCAGTTTGAATTTGCATAGAGTAATTGATGATCTGTTCCACAGTCTGCCCCTGGCCTTGTTTTAAGCTTTTCCATCGTCTCTTTCTGTGGATGTAGTCAATTTGATTTCTATGTATTCCATCTGGTGAGGTCCATGTGTATAGTCATCTCTTATGCTGTATAAAGAAGGTATTTGAAATGAACAAATCATTGATTTTACAGAATTCTATCATGCGTTCTCCAGCATAATTTCTATCATCAAGGCCATATTTTCCAACTACTGATCCTTCCTCTTTGCTCCCAACCTTCACATTCCCATCACCAGTAATGATCAATACATCTTGATTGCATGTTTGATTGATTTCAGATTGAAGAAGTTGGTAGAATTATTCTATTACATCCTCATTGGCTTTAAGTGGTTGGTGCATAAATCAAAAAGTCACTGTACCAAAAGGAAATGGTTGATGTTCAACCATTTCAAGAGGTAGCATATGATCAAGAGCCAGCATAGGATCAAGAGCCAATGATACTGAAGAACGAAGTCCAAGGTACATTGAAGGAATTGGCAAAGAACAAGGCACCAGGAATTGATGGAATAAAAATTGAAATATTTCAAGAACGTGAGGTGGCACATGAGGCACTCACTCATCTCTGCCAAGAAATTTGGAAGACAACTATCTGGTCAACTGATTGTAAGACATTTGTATTTGTGCCCATTCCAAAGAGAGGTGACCCAATGGAATGCCGAAATCATTGGACAATCTCTTTGATATCCCATGCGAGTAAAGTTTTACTGAAAGTAATACAGAAATGGCTGCAAGTATACATTGACAGAGAACTTCCAGAGATTCAAGCAGGATTCAGAAGAGTCCATTGGATGAGGGATATCATTGATGATGTCCAATGGATCTTGGTTGAAAACAGTGAATACCAAAAAGATGTTTACCTGTGCTTTATTGACTATACAAAGGCTTTTAATTGTGTGGTCCATGACAAACTATGGACAACATTGCAAAGTATGAGTATTCCAGAACCCTTAATTGTGCTCATGAGGAACCTGGACCTGGACCAAGAGGCAGTTGTTCGAATAGAACATGTGAACACTGAATGGTTTAAAATTAAGAAAGGTGTGCAAAAAAGTTGTATTCTTTCACCATACTTATTCCACCTGTATGCTGAGCAAATAATCTGAGAAGCTGGGTTATATGAAGAAAAACGTGGCATCAGGATT
>NW_006408590.1:2777025-2777903 GCF_000296735.1 Chrysochloris asiatica | reverse complement strand
CTCAATGAAAATTAATACTTCACAACATACCAAGAGAATGAAAACCCAGGAAGAATATGAAAACATTAAAACCATGAGGAAATTTACAAGAATGCACACAAAAATCTCAAACACAACAAATAAAGACAAACAGAACAAAGAAGCAGCAACACCACAAAAAACCAAATGTAATGACAGCAATTAATCAATATCTATCAATAGTTACACTGAACGTAAATGGATTAAATGCACCCGTTAAGAGACGGAGGGTGACAGAATGGAGGGATGAATGAATTGGAACCATGGCAATGTAATGATATACGATGGAATGAATATAGAATTGAGGTTCTCTCATGTAAACTATCATATAATTCACAAAAAATATTAAAAAAAAAGAACACCCACATGTACAGGTAATACCCACTGGACCTGGCTTCAATTGATGGATGATCAGAGCTCAATTAGGAGAAAGAAAAAAAGAGTAATCTGATACAATTGGATGAACTTGACCTACACTTATGGATGCACTAGCTCAAAAAAGGGAACAAATCTTTACAGCGAGGATCATTTTCACCACCTCGATACACAGGGTAGACTGGGATGGGCAACTTGGACACAGGCTACCCAAAATGGGGGGAGAGGGAGCTACAAAGGCAAGAAGTGACTGGCTTACAAGCTTTCAAAGGGAGCCTAGATTCAGTGGGTGTGGATGAAGGTGGAATCTCCATTGAGTGGTATCTAATTTGTTTGGGTTGTGCTGATGAAAGGAGATGTGGATAGCGCTGCTCATGTGGTACAATAGTGAATAATTACTATCAGGAATGACTGTGAGTGTTGGAAATGTAAACTTAGACGTTTTGTAGCAAAAGGTTGGGAGTGGTTGACTTTGCAGTCCAGGA
>NW_006408590.1:2769433-2776655 GCF_000296735.1 Chrysochloris asiatica | reverse complement strand
TATTTATTGAATGAATATATTTAAGTACAATTTGATTCTCCGCAAAGTAACTCCAAAGAAAATTCTGTGTTGCTTCTAATTTTGTTTGGGGATTTTAGTAGTCATTTAAACCCATTAATCCAATTGTAGTTTAGATGCCCTAACACAATTGCATGATGTCTTAGTAGGAAAGAAAAAACTAAATTTCCTAGCACAAATCATGACAGCATTGTGAAACTACCGTCATCCAATGGTTATTTCCCACCACTCACAGTGTTTTCTAGCTGTATGATACTAGTGATTATTCTCCAAACACTTCATACTTTTTTGTACTGCTGTGAGCTACTTTAAATTCTCATTGGAATTATAACAAGTACAAATAAGTGAAATTATTTAGATAAATCCTTTAATGCCCTTAGTTGGTTTCTTCTGTTTTGTTCTCTCCTTCCTTTGCTGATCTCTAAAGCATAGTTCAAATACCATTTCCTCAAACACTCTCTCCTGATATTCAGCCCACATTGTCCCTGGAAAACTATGTAGCATGAATGTCTAGTGTTTCCATGGTACTAAGATTCTTATCTGTTTTATCACACCATTGTGGATTAAATTATGTCTTCATTTACAAGATGAAGATGCTAATAGGAATACTGTAAAAATAAATGTAATAATTCATTCAAAATATTTAGCAATTCATTTTAATTATCTGAGTATACTGTTCAATATGTATTTTTGAAAAGTGTTTGTAAGTGCTCAATTATTAAGTATTATTATTGTTTGTTATTGTCACTGTTGAACACCATACTCTTTATATTCTTCATTGCATTTATCTAGTGACAAAATATGTATTTCTTATTTCAATGTTTCTGTGTATTAAGAGAGAAAGCAGAGCTCAACTAGGTCTTCTGCATCAGTGTCTCATAAAGCTTTGGCTGAAGTGTTGGGCAGAACCGAGGTCACATTTGCAGCGTAAGTGAGGAAGGATCTGCTTCCAAGTTTACAAGGCTGTTGTAAGCTGTTAGCTTCAGAGTTTCATGCTTCTTGTTGAATATCAGTTAGAGGCTGCCATCAGTCCCTGGCCACATAGCCCTTCCATGTATCAGTTTAGAGGATGGCACCTTGGTTGTTCAAAGACAATAATGGAAGAAAAAGTTTTTCAACAAGATAATCCTTACAGTCTTATGTAACATAGTCACATACACATAATTATATATATCCCTTCACTATTGAAATAGTCTTTTGGTTAGAGGCAAATCAGGTACTTCATACATTCAATAAAAGAGCATTAGGGTGGGATAAGCATATGTACTGAGCCCATCTGCTGCAACAAAAACAAGGGAGACTGAGTGAAACAGATACAGATGCTGATCCTGAAATTCCAAACATCAAGGCATAGGACAGAGAGATAGACTGAGATCTTAATGGAAGCTGGATAGGAACAGTGAGAGATCAGAGAAAATATGCAGACTGTTGACTGCATAGAGTTGAATGGCCATCTTGGACTTTTGTGAGTGGCTGTCAATATAGTGGCCTGCAGACACAGGATGCAGTTGGAGGTTGGCAGCAAGGGGGTACAGTATTCCCTTATTCTTGTGCTTGCTTGGTAGCCAAGGTTGTGGCCAGTCCCCATCCTGCCAACCCAGCAGTTAGTAACACCCCTTCCTGCAAAGTTTTTGCACTGCCTGTAATCAGGCGCTTGGCATAGCACCACTGCTCCTAGAAGCTCATGAACCCACCCTGAGTTACACTACACAACGAACAGAGAACTCACTGCATTCACACTGCCAGTCTCTATCATATCCGCCAGGAAACAAATGTTAAGTGCCTGAAAACACACTAATTAGAATCAGCAATTAAAGAAGAATGCAACATAACAATGAAGAAATAAGACAGAGTGCCTCACAAGTGACCAAAATATGGAGTCAGAAACTATAACACCAGAAATGGTATCAGAACTACCTGATAAGTAATTTAAAAGAATGCTAATTAGGCAATGTCAATGAATTGTTAGAATTATCAAGAAAATTGCAGATGAAACCAAAGAAAACATGAAACAAAATTTTAGGAAAAAAATAGGAACCATACAAAAACAGCAATCAGAATTTCAGAAGATTAACATTCATCTGCTGGGGAAACAATCAGAAAAACAGGAAAAATTTTGAAGAAAGCCTAGAATTTATGTGGGACTCTATCAAGAGGAATAAGCTATGTGTGATTGGAATTCCAGAAGAGGAAGCGATATAAACTCATAGAGAATGTTGTCCAAGAGTTGCTGGAAGAAAATGTCCCTAACATCATGAAAAATGAAAATATAGCCATTCAAGAAATTGAACAAATTTCAAAAAGGATAGACCCCCAAAGGGAAAACACCAAGATATATTACAATCAAACTTCTCAAAACCAAATACTGAGAGCAATTCAGGGAAAACTTAAAGCTGCTTCAAAGGAGAACTAATACAATGAAACTCTGATTTCTTAGCAGAAACCATGCAGGCAAGAAGACAATGGAATGGTGTGTATAACTCTGAAAGAAAAAAAAATGCCAACCAAATATCCTATATCCAGCAATATTGTCCATCAACTATTATTGCATAAATAGGTCATTTTCAAATAAATAGTAAATAGAAGAATTTGTAAAAACAAGATCAACCTTACCAAAAGTACTAAAGGGAGTTCTTTGGGACAAGAACCAATAATAGGAGACAATCTGGGACAAGTATACACAGCAATATCACCTAGACTAAACTCAGATACGAAAGTATCGAATAAAAAAACAAAAAAATCAACCAGACCTACAATGACTTAAAATAGACAACCAGGGATATAGGTGCAACAACAACAACAACAACAAAACATAAAATAAAAACAGGGACTAATGTAGTTATGGAATTTCCAAATGAATATGACATCAAGTAGATTTCAAGAAAAATACGTAAGTAAATAAATAAAAACAAACCTGACTGCAACCCTAAAAATTAGACCAAGCTTTACTTTTAGCCCTAGCTCAACTCTACTCCTAAACATAACGCTAATACTAAAAACTTTCTAGACCTAGTCTAGACCTAAGCATAGTCCTAATTCTAGCGTTCCCTCATTATTCCTATCTACCACTCCCCACCCTGAGAAAAGAAGAGAGAAATACACCAGGGTGTGAACACCATGAGATGGAGTGCTACAAAGACAGCCCTGTTAAGTGTCCACCATAGCCTCCTTGGGAAAGGAATAGCATTGGACAAAGAAAAAGATTCTGGAGTCAGAATAATCCAAGTTAATTAATTAAACAAAGTCAAAGCAGAGAAACACAAACTCAAACAACAGTTTTACAAGTTCTTTACACAGTATTTATATTTGTACAAATAATCATTAATCTAAAGATAAACAGTATGTAGTTTCATTGCTTAGGGCAATGCGTAAATCATAATAATTAACCATATGAGATTCAATTAAAAGAAATTTAATTATTTTCTTTATAAAATTCTATGCTAATTTATAATCATAATTATGGTTTATTTACATGCATGTTTGTTTATTAATTTTAACAAATACTGATTACTTTATTAAAGATAAACTTTCCTGTTTCCAGAGTATAGCTATAGGCAGGTAGTTTCTACCCACCTAAACATAAGTGAGGATTTCTTCAAGAAAACAGATCAGGTTCATATTCCAGAAAGACAACCACTTGACTCCTCTTTAAGGGGGCTAATTAGATGTACTTCAGAAGTGGTGGGGAATTTTAGGGTTAGAACACCTAGAGACAAAAAACTCAAGACAGTCCCTAGAAGATATTAATTTGAAAGTATGCTAGTCTAATCACACCTTTTAAACAAAGTATTTTGCCTAAACTCAACCTTTGTGATAATCAAGTTTTAACTATCAGTGTTATATTAAAGTACAGAAACTTCAATTACTTTAGAAGAAAGTCATGATCAAACAAAAAAAAAATTATAAGAAGAGGTATTTTCTTAGGAGAAAATATTTTAGAATTAGCACCTCTAAAGAGTTATTTGTCCCCAGAAATTTACTACCATGGCAAGTATCCCTCCAGTGATTATTAGAAATGGAGATAAACCCAAAGAAGTTCTGGTGTGGTGCTGTAGTAAAGTCGGTGGTTCAAAGCCACCAGTTCTTTGTTCCTCAGAAACTCAGTACAGGGTAACTATGAGTTGGAACTGACTTGCTGGTACTTAACAACAACAAAAAGTCCCTAAACGGCTATCACAGGTGAGAGTGAATGCTGAAGGTAAAATTACCAAATAAAGTACAAGCATACTTCAATATATTGAACTTCACTTTTATGAGCTTTGTAGATAATGTGTTTTTTACAAATTAAAGGTTTATAGCAACCTCATTTCGATCAAGTTTATTGTCACAATTTTTCCAACAGTATGTGCTCATGTATCTGTGTTACAATATGATATTTCTTATAATATTTCAAAAATTTTCATAATGCTATTGCATACCTAATAGATTACAGTATGGTATAAATATAAATTTTATAAGCAATGGGAAACCAAGTAATTCTTATAACTCATTTTACTGCAATATCTGTTTTATTCTAGTTGTTTGGAACCTAACCCACAATATCTTTGAAGTATGTCTGTATGTGCGTTTATATGTGCGCATGTGCGTTTTAGTAATAAAAAGGAGTTCTTCCACTTATACTATTCTAAAATTAATAAACTTCTTCATGGTGTGCCAAGCAAAATTTATATGATCAAAAAACATACTCTCTTTCTTCCTGAGTTATTAGAATGATGGTTTAAATGTTTAAAAGTTTTAAAGGAAAATGGCAGCAAGATGGTGGACAGGCAGAAATGCTACATAGGCCTTCCACCAGAATGGTACAGAAAACCAAATGAAACAGATGCAGATGATAGTCTTGGAACATTGAACTTCAGATGATGGAATAGAAAAGTGGAATGAGTGCTTACCAGAAGAGGAAGCTGATGACCAAAAAAGGAGAGAGACCGGTGGCCTATGCTGACTGGCCAGATAAGGTACAGTCATTTAAAATTTTTGTGAATGGTTTTAAAGACAAGACTACTGTTTGGCAGTACAGAGGTTTACCAGTGACTCATGGACTAAAGGTGTGATTTTTGTTTTTGTCCCCACACTTCCCTGGTGATCAGCAATATGGCTAGTCCCCACCCACTTACATCCTTAGCAAATCTACTGCTCTCTCCTGGCATTTGAAGTCACACAGTGGTGACCTATGTGGTTGTGGCACCCATAAAAGTGAGTTGGGTGCTATCTGAAGCAACCCAGTATCTGAATTCAGGTGAGCCTTGCTCCAGAGCTGCGGAGCAGGCCGTGGTCACTCTGGACTGACGAGCTGTCACGAGGAGAAGCTGAACAGGCACAGAAAGAAAGGGAAAAAAAGGACAGACTTGTGCTAAGCAGCCAGGCATGGCACAGCCATGTTGAATCGTTGCAGGTAGGTTTGAAGGCAAAAAGTAGGTTGGAATTACAGAAGCATGCCACTTACTGGCAGAGGGAAAGGTGCAATTTTTATTCCTAGAGTCCTGGTGTGGCGCTGTGGGTTAATGCATCAGACTGCAAAGTTATTTGATCCAGCTTGGGCGGGGTCCAAGCTCACCAGTTGCTCTTCGGAAACCATATACAGGGTCGCTATGGGTCGGAACTGACTCCACGGCACTTAACAGCAACAACAACAGCAATCCTACATTAATCTAAGGACTAAAGATGTGGGTGGCCCCACCCATGTACACTCCTAGCAGAGCTCTGCTCTCAGGGATGTCAGAATCACACAGTGGTGAGTTGAGCAGTGTGAGCCACGTCAAAGTGAGTTGGGTGCTATCTACACCTACTCCCCATATGTAAATTCAGATGGGAACTACTCTAGACCTGCAGAGCCAGTTCTGGCCAGCTCAGGACTAGCATGAACTCTTGCTGCAGGCTGCCCTCTGGGACAGAAAGACCCGGATCCCAGCTGTTCTGTTTGTTGTTTGTGTAGCTCAGTGTAGGATGGGTTTGACTGGGCAGCCTCACTCACTGGGCACAAAACAATACAGGATGATATACACCTGATCAATGCCAACAACCATTATCAGTCAAACCCATCCTACACTGAGCTACACAAACAACAAACAGAACAGTGCAAACACTTCCATTCCCTTAGCTTAGGCAGTTGGTAAATGTCTAAGAGGATACCAGTGTAGTCACAGAATTTCCACAGGGTGAGGAAGTCAAATAGATTTCAAGATAAAATAGATATTAAACTGGGGGAGAAATTAATAAATTACAGGATAACCACAAAGAAAATAAATGCACCTGCACATCAAAAAAGAAAAAGGAAAACCATAAAGATTTAGCAAATATTAAGATGGCAGCAATGTGGAAAATTACAAGAAAATGCATAAGGAAAATGAACTCAGCACAGAAAAGTATGTGGAATAAGAAAACCAGTAGCAACACACACACACACATACAAGAAAGAAAAAAAAAAACCCACACAGAAAAATTACAGCAATCAAGTCATACCTATTAATACTTACACTGAATGTCAATGGATTAACTGCACCAGAGAGACAAAGAGTTACGTAATGAATAAAAAGACGGAATCCTTCAATATGCTATCTATAAGAAACATATCTTAAACACAAAAACAAAATTAAACTAAAAATCAAAGAATGAAAAGAAATACACCAAGCTAAGAGCAATAACAGAGGAACAGGACAGCCAAGAGTAATTTCTAATAAAATTGACATTAAGGCAAAAATGATCATAAGATACAAAGAAGGATATTCTATCAAGATCAAAGTGTCAATTAAACAAGAGGATATAGCCGTAATGACTATCTCTGCTCCCAATGAAAAAGCCTCAAAACAAAAATCAAACTCAATAGAACTGAATAAGGAAATAGACAACTCTACAAAAATTGTAGGAGATTTTAATACACCACTTTCCATAAAGGACAGAACAATCAGAAACTCAACAAACACACGGAAATAATGAACAACACAATCAACTCACTTGACTTTATACAAGTCTTATAAAAAGCATTGAACCCAACATAGTACAATACACATTCTTTTCCAGTGCACATGAGCCAGTCTCCAAAATACAACATGTAAGTCACAAAAAAAAAAAAGCCTCAATAAATTTAATACATCAAAATGCTATAAAGCTTCTTTTATGATTTCAGTGCCATAAAATTATAAATCAGCAATAGGAAAATCAAGGAAAAAAATATAAAATACATAGTTTTTGAGTAACACCCTACTTA
>NW_006408590.1:2766820-2768233 GCF_000296735.1 Chrysochloris asiatica | reverse complement strand
TCCCATAATGATTTACAGCCTCAGAAACTCTATACAGGGTTGCTGTGAGAGGGAACCAACTCCACAGTACATAACCACTACCATACCCACCAAACATTGTATAAATGCACACTATGGAGTGCTGGTGTGGCGTTGTAGGATAAACACTCAATCGCAAAGTTGGTCTGAACCATAAGTCCGCAGTTTAAACCTACCAGAATCTCCTCAGAAACCCTGTTTAGGGTCACTATAAGTCAGAACTGACTCCACAGCACTTAAATGCAACAACAATATCAAACATAGCTAAAAACACCCAAATACTAATAAACAAAATGGATGAGTAGAACCTCCTAAAATTTAGACACTTAAGTGAATCCAAGTTTTCACCAAAAGAGTAAAGAGAGAGACCAGACTATAAAAATTGATTTTGCAATGATATGGTGGTGGTGGTGGTGGTTATGTGCCTTGGAGTCAGTTCCGACTCATAGTGACCCTGTATGGGGTTTCCAAGGCTGTGAATCTTTACAGGAGCAGAAAGCCTCATCTTTCACCCACAGAACATCCGGTAGTTTTAGACAAAGATTAATCTAAAAAATTTATAGAAAGTGACAACATCTCTAAAAGAAAAGACAAACAACTTAATTAAAACATGGGCAAAGGACATGAACAAATACTTTACCAAAAATAGACATCCAGGCAACCCCAAACATTTGAAAAACTGTTAGAAATCATGAGTCATTAGAGTTGCAAATCAAAACAATCAAGAGATATCATTTCACACCAGCATTAATGTTGCTGTTGTTTGTTGTTAAGTGCGGTCAAGTCAGTTCTTACTCTTAGCCACCCTGTATAGGCTTTCAAGGAGCAGATGATGAGTTTGAACTGCTGACCTATCAGTTCAAACGGAACTTGCTGTCCAGGGCTTTATCCTACAGTTCCACACTAGGACACTTAGACATTCTGGTGGCCAACAAACATACGAAGAATTTTTTCCAATCAAAATCCATTAGTGATGCAAATCACAACAACTATGAGATATCGTCTCACACCAGCATTAATAGCAAAATTAAAAAAGAGAAAATGCTAGCAAGGGTGTGGAGAGACTGGAACCCTCTTAAATTGCTGGTGTTATTGTTGTTAAGAGTCATTAAGTTTCTTCATAACCATAGCAACCCAGTTTAGGGTTTTCAAGGAGCAACTGGTGAATTTGAACCACCAACCTTATTGTTCAAACTGACCTTGCAGTCCTGTGCTTGCTTATTCTACAGTACCCCACCAAGAATCCCCATTACTGGTTGTATTGCTATTAAGTAACTTTGAGTCAGTTCCTACTCATAGCAATCCTATATAGGGTTTCCGAGGAGTGACTGCTTAGTTTGAACCACTTGCCTTGTGGTTCAAACCAATTTTGTGGTTGAGAGCTTATCCTACAGC
>NW_006408590.1:2764198-2766133 GCF_000296735.1 Chrysochloris asiatica | reverse complement strand
CCAATTTTCAGCCAACTACTAAGGTGTATTCACCATGGAATGGTCAACCATTCAGAATCAAAATGGTAACATTTATCCAATGTTCAGAAGGGCTGCAACAAAGGGTGAAATGGAACTAAGAACCACGGGGTGGAAGTGAGGTAACTGTTATTGCAAGGAGGGCATCACAATCATTGAGATGAAATAAAGTATAGGATTTTCTGAATGTAAAACTGATGATCTGCTCTAGAAACCTTCATTCAATTCTCAATAAATTTTTCAACAAAAAAAAAATGATTGAAACGCAAAAATTGTTCTATTTAAAATACAATAAACTTAGAGGAAAGAGCCTTGAACATGAAATCCAACTCTTACCAAACTAGCCATCTGATTTTATCAATTTCCTCCTCTGAAAAGTGGAGCAGAGGATTGAATTTGAAATTTTTTAAAGGCCATTTTCTCCCCTAAAAGCCATGCTTTAGGCCATTGCTATATTTTACATCAGCAGTTCTCTAGAAATACTCAGATTATCTTCTGAAATATGTAAATATTTGAGACCTTAAAAGATTTCCCCACACATGCATTTTGAAACCTCTTTATTTGATGGATTGCATTACTTATACTTTGTTGTAACAGCCTGGTGAAGATTTTTCTCTTTTTTTACATTTCCCAAGTAAATTCTTTCTCTTCTGTTGGCCTACCCTTTCAAATAAAGCATCCTAAATTAAATTTGAAGGAATACAGTGTTTAAAGTGCTTTGCTGCTAACTGTAAGTTTAATAGGAATAGAGAGATATAGCAGACCACTTCCTTAAAAATTACAACCTTGGAATCGACAGCAACAGGTTTTTGGTTTTTAAGTGGCGTTGTCCTTAAGACAAGTTCAGAAACACTTTCGACATCAAGTTCCATGGCACATATCTGATCTGAAATAATTATTTTGTTTTCCTATTCCAAAAGTCATTGCAATGTAATTCAGCAAAGAGCAATCAGCAGTGCACTTGTTAGTGGGTGATACCATATTATCTTTCTTGTGGGACAGACAAATGTGGGTACACTTAACAGCCATTTTAGAATTAAAGCTCCTCAAAAACCAGCTGATTAATGTATTAAAACAATTCTATTCCTGACCTCCAAAAAGAAAAAAAATTCTGTTAATGTACTGGTCATCCGCTTCAGAACTTAGTGCCAAATAGCAGAGCTTGACACAAAGCCAGAGAAATTAGTTATACTAATTGAGTGGCCTTTGACATACAGAAGAGCAATGTTTTCTGCTCAATCTACTAATGAGAAAATTATATTTACCACCTGTGGAGAATTACAACTTAATTTTTCTCCCTTTTCTAAGGTTACCTGGGTTGCACATTCCTTTAAACAAAAGAAACCATTAATTGATACACATTAAAACTGTTCTTCCTCCAACTAAAATACATGATTAGCAAGTGTGATTTGAAAATATTGAAATGCTCATTGTCTATCCTCAAGATAATTCTGAGAAAATGAGTTACATTTAACTTAGGAATGTTGAATCAAGAGGTCTAAAAATAGATAGTTCAACACTGAAAAAAAATATGCATTTGTAGATTGGATGATCAAACATCTCACTTTGTGCCTCTTATTAACAGCATGCATTTTTACCCTAAAAGTGCCTATGCTTGGTAACAACATTTTATGATTACCCAATCAATTATGAATGTTTTTCAAGGTCTTATATGGTAGCAGGTAGCAGACATTACAGTACATTCATAGCATTGATTGGAATGACTGTTGTCATGAGTTACTTCTTAATTCTTTCCCAAAGAAAATCTTTAAAGAGAGTAGCTCAGAATGCCAATATTTTTCATGAAGTTAATCTAATAGCAGCACCTATTCATAGATATGGAAATGGAACGTTATGCGCTGTGGGTTTATGCGCCAGACTGCTAAGCCATTTGAGCTGGAAGGTCAGAGGTTCAAG
>NW_006408590.1:2761322-2763243 GCF_000296735.1 Chrysochloris asiatica | reverse complement strand
CCTGTACAGGGTTGCTATGGGTCAGAACTGACTCCACGCACATAACAACAACAACATATGAGTATTGGCATCCTGGTGTGGTGCTCTGGGTTACTGTGCTACACTGCAAAGTTGGCTTGAGCCACAAGGTCTGCGGTTCTAGCTCACCAGCTGCTTGTCAGAAACCCTATACAGGGTCACTATGAGTCGGAAAATATTCAACTGCACTTAACAACAACAATGACCTATGAGTACAGACAGAATTTCCACTTGAATTTCCTACAGGTACTATCAACTAAACAGGTCCAAAATTTTTTAAATTATTCTTTTTACAAAGTCTATCCTGATTTAAAGTTCTCCGGCATGGTTATTACATTATCATCCACTTGAAATCAATCCTGTCTTTTCTTTTACTCCTCATATTTTGTTGATTCTTCCATCATTATCTTAAATTTGCCAATTCTGCTCAAGCCTATTTCTATTGTCTTGCTCCAAAAAAAGCCTCTATATCTACAAACTGGATCCCTGAAATTTCAGAAGTCTGTTTCCTTGCCTGCAATTTTTTCTTCATTTAATCCAGTCTTCACATGCCACCACACTGATTATTTCAAGTCATAGATATGGGTACTTCATTTTTCATACTTAAATTCATTGAATTCTGGCTGAAAATCAAAGTCAGCACATTAGCACAAAAAGCCATTCACAACAACATTCACTGCCACTCTGCTGTCTTGCCATACAAAACACTGTTCCTTGGAAAAATTATACCATCCCATATGCATTTGACTAGGATGCCAACTCTTCCTGTCTGCAGAGAGACATTGCCTACTGATTTTCATCTAAGTGTAAGTGTTACCTTTAGGATTTCTACCTCCTATTCACTTTGAAGTTAGGTGTTTCTATACTATATATTAAGGAGCCCAGGTAGGGTAGTGGTTGCACTCTGGGCTGTTAACTACAAGGTCAACAGTTTAAATCCACCAGTTGCTCATGGGAGAAAAATGAGGCTTTCTGTGCGTGTAAGATTTACAGCCTCAGAAATCCTATATAGGGTCACTGTGTGAGAACCAACTTGACGGCACGTAACAACAGCAACATACTATATACTTCTCCATTATAAGGCATATAAGTCTATACTTTGGTATTTGCTTACTTACTTACTCATTGGATTCTAAACATTCTGGAAGATAGAGTATTATTTATATTGTATTCAAACCACACTGTGCTTGGCATATAACAGGCACTCAGTAAAGGTAAAATATTTTTGTATGTTTGAATGAATATGTCTATTCATTTCCCTGGAGTAAACTATCGTCATTGTTGCTTTTAGGTTATGTTAAGACATTTTCTGACTCATGTGTCAGAGTAGAACAGCCTCCTAAGGTTTCTTGGCTTTAATCTTTATGGAAGCACATTGCCGTTATCCTATGTAGCTGCTGGGTAGACTTGAACCTAGTTAGCAGCCACACACTTAATCATTATTTATGCTGATAAGTATTGCCTGTCATACAAATTAGTATAGGATTCTTAGATTTACAGAAAATCCTTAACTGGGATTCTCAACTAACCAATACATCTTATTGTTTCCACTAACCAATACACTTATAAAATGAGCCAGAATTAGGTTTTTTGTTTTTTTTTAATTTACATTTTAATATTATGTCTAGTTCTGTGGACTTGAAAATTAGTGAAACTGTATCAGAATCATTATTCTTATTTTATTAAATTTTAATTCCTATTGAATTAAAAATGAGATGTTTAGTAACTTGTCTGAGTTCACACAACTCATGGCATATTGGGGATTTTAAACCAGGGAGTCCAATGCCGTATTTCATGCTATTAATTACTACATTATATTTAAACATGTGGCCCTAGAAAGAACATAATTATTTAATTATTTAAGATTCTGTATTTGAAATTAAGAGCCCTTCATATATATATA
>NW_006408590.1:2750822-2755031 GCF_000296735.1 Chrysochloris asiatica | reverse complement strand
AGTATGTCATCTCCTTTGAATAATTGTGTCCTTAACTGTAATGAATTACATACTAAGAGGCTATGGACAGATCAGTATGTCATCTCCTTTGAATAATTGCCTATGTATGAGTTTACTTATCTACCTTGCAGTATTAGATAACTTGAATGAAACCAAAGATGAGGATTGCATGATAATTAATACTTGCAGGTAAAATTTTATATTTGATGATAACAATGACAATGGTGATGATCTCTAAAACAAAACTTTATGATCTGTGATTATATGACTCCCCTCATCCCTTCATCCTCTTCCATTAAGCTTGCCAGATCAATTCAATTCCATGTGTTACCTCTATTCTCTGAATTCAAACCACAGACTTTATAAGTATTAAGTGACAACCATACTAAATAGCACTTCCTTCAGTTTAATTCAAACCAGTGTATTCATATCAACCAAGAGTAAGGTGATATGTTTGTTGAAATTAACATAATACCAATTATGAAATATGCTATAAAATATAAAAAGGAACACAACTTATTAAAGGAAAAAGCTGCTAAGTAAAAATACATATTTAGAAAACATGTTTACTGTTGATATATTATTTGAGAGCCTTACTTCTACCCAAGGAACAAGGTGGATCTGTAGGATAAGCACTGGACTGTAAACTACCAGGTCAGTGGTTTGAGCCCACCAGCCACTTGAGAGAGAAAGATGAGGCTTTCTGATCCTGCAAACGATTCATGCCTTATAAACACTATATATGGTTGCTATGAATTGGAAATGACTCGATGGCACTTAAAAACACAACAGCACCTACCCAGTCATTTTAAACACAGTCATAAGTAATTTATTTCTCTGATATTTGGACTATCCAAGACTCCTAATACTTAACAATATTCAAATTTCACCCATTTCTAATGTGTTCCAACATAGTGACTAGCTATATTGGCCCAAATAAATGTGGTTTTATGTGATTGAACCAGGACAAAAAAAGTAATTAATAGGCTAGCCATAGCCTTCCAAAATGGTTATACACAAAAGTTCCACATAAGTCACAGGTACATAGCAAACTAATTGGACTGTCTCTGAGGTATGGTTTGATATCAAGGCATTAAAATGTTTTTTAAAAAGCAAGAGTAGTTGTTAGAAACACTCACACAAATAAAAGAAGGAAAAAGTAACAGAGTAGGTTGTGGTTGATGGTGTGGTGGTGGTGTGGAGTTTGATTTCTTGGCTGCTGCTGCTTACATGACTTTTGAACAGCAATCAAAGAAAGGCTTGCTGTTGAAACCTACTCAGCAGTTCCATTGAAGAAAAGACCTGGTGATTTGGACCCATAAGGATTACAACCATTAAAACACTTAGGGGACGTTCCACTCTGTTATATGGGGTCACTATGAGTCAAATTTTACTTCATGGCACCAAAAAACAACAACAAGGGCCCCTGGTGGTACTGTGGCTTAAGCATTAACCTGTTAACCACAAGGTAGGCAGTTCAAATCCACCACTCAGCAGAGAAAGATGAAGCTATCTGCTCCTGTAAAGATTTATCATCTCAGACACCATACAGAGCAGTTTTACACTGTTCTATTGGTATGAGTTGAAATGAACTTGATGGCAGAATGGGTTTTAAATCAACTACAAATATAAAATCTTACCTGAAGTCTTTCTGTTTTATAACACAGTTGATGTTTATAACTTTAAATCTGTATAACTTTTCATTCTATGTAACTGAAGTTCTGAGTAATGGAGTGAAATTTAACATGATTACTGATAAGATTATAAAGGAAGGGTTACTGTGAATAAAACTAGACTGCCTTGATAATATTTAGAAATATTATCACTTATAATTATAGTGATTATATATATATTATATATATTTATTAATATATATAATATATATTATATATATGTTATAGCACTACTTATAATTTTAGAACATTATTTCATAGTTTTACCCAGAAAGAGGTTTCAATGAATTCCTTTGGATCTTAGCTTATAAGATCATTTTCATTTTCTTCTGAAATTTTGTGGTCCAACTGACATTGTTTATATCTTGGCTTCCTCAAAGAGATTGTTCTGATGTAAAAATGTGTGTGCATGTGTGTTGTGTGGCGATCTGGGCATATAATGATGCCAAGAAATGTATGTCTATTGACTAAAGTGAATCGTCTCCACTAAGAAATGTTTTAAGGAAGAAAGAAAGCACAAGTAATCCAAGTCTGTTGCCTTCAAGTGGGCCCCGACTCTTAGTAGAACTCCTTCATAAAGTTTTCAAGACTATAAATCATTATGGAAGCTGACTGTCACATCCTGCTCCAGCATAGGGGCTGCTGGATTCAAACTGTCAACAGCTGAGTGCTTTAACCAATTACCACCAAGCAGTCTCTTATTTAGGAAACAGAAATCAAACAAAGTATTGCATTAGACAAATCTGCTGCACAAGACCTTTTTAAAGTGTTGAAGAGCAAAGACGTCAGCTTGAGGACTAAGTTGTGTCTGACCTAAGCCGTGGTATTTTCAATCACCTCATATGCATGCGAAAGCTGGACAGTGAATATGGAAGACCATAGAAAAATTGTTGCTTTTGAGTTATGGTGTTGGAGGAGAATATTGGAAGAGCCATGGGCTGCCAAAAGAACCAACAGATATGTGTTGGAAGAAGTGCAGCTAGAGTACTCCTTGGAGGCCAGAATGGCCAAACTTCGTCTCTCATACTTCAAACATATTGTCATGAAGGACCAGTCACTGGAGTAGGACATCATGTTTGGTAAGGTGGAGGGTCAGAGAAAAAGAGGAAGACCCCAATGAGATGGATTGGCCAGGTGGCAGCATCAATGGATTCAAGCGTGGCCACAATAGTGAGGTTGGCCCAGGATCAGGCAGTGTTTAGTTCTGCTGTGCATAGTGTTGCTATGATTCAGTACTGACTCGATGGTACCTAACAATAACGACAACCACTAATTTGGACTCCTGGTGTGGTGCTGTGGGCTAACAGGTAAGTGATTCAAGCTTACCAGCTGCTCCTTGGAAATCCTCTACAGGGTCGCTATGAGTTGGAACCGACTTGACAGCACTTAACAACAACAACAACCACTAATTTAAATTCTGTCTTTTACATAATTCTCCTTGAGAAGCAAATATAGAAACTTATTTTAGGATATTCCTTTATAGAGATGTTAAAGCATAACATCTTTATTGTATATGCTTTTAAAGCACACAATTCTGAAATAAACTCCAGTTCAAATATAGCAGGAAACACATTTTATCATTAGATTAAGCCTGTTCATTGTCAGTGACATGAGGCTGAAATTGGGAGACAGAATATCATTTAGTCAATCATTTAGATGAGGGATAATAATTTGCATTTGTAGTGCAGAGCACATTTCATTCATAGAGATGAGTAAGTAGATTTGTTTTCCTTTCCCATAAATTACTGGAATTCAAGAGGCATAGTAATTATGAGCGGCCTGATTGTTTTCCATTTTTGCAGCCTTGATTTACAGAGTGACTTACAGCATTTAATCGAGCATTTATACAGGCACCCCATTTGAGTTTCAATGATGCTTTACAAGCTTTGAAAATCCAACTTTAATGCAATTGTACATAGAATATTTGGTTCTAGGTATCCACCAGATGTTTTGTCTATGTCCAATTTTAAGCTGGGCCTTTAAGAGCCAGAATGTTTAAAGAAAAGTATCACATAATATAGGGTTTTTTCTATCTTCTTAGTACAGTTACATGTAGTTAAAGAGGTAAGAATGAGTCATCTAGTTATGTATGCTTCTTCATAAAACAAAAATATGTTCTAGAAACAATCACAGCATCCCCAAATGTTTAATTAAAATAAAATGACTCCTAACTTGATTTTTCCAGGTGATTAGGATACTTAAAGAATATTTAAGAACCTTTGCACATTTTTCCCATTTATTTTACCAACGTTCACTATATAAACCCAAAGTGACAAGGGTCTTTAGATATTTGGTTCGCTGAGACAGTCAGATGTTTTTATTAAACATGCTTGAAAAGGTGGCACAGGTTGAGGGTTCCTCCTACATAAAGCAGTCATCAGGTGACAACATTGTTTCTCAAATTATGTTTTACCTTCTCTGAAAAATTGAAAATTTACAGTTCATTTCTTATTGGATTGTCATGATTTTATATTATATACACAATCATATATTGACAGAGAACTTCCAGAGGTTCAAGCTGGATTCAGAAGAGGCC
>NW_006408590.1:2744941-2750722 GCF_000296735.1 Chrysochloris asiatica | reverse complement strand
AACTGCTGACCTTGAGGTTAGCAGCCCGATTCGTAACCACTATGCTACCAGAGTTCCTTTCCAAAGCTATTGAGGTCTTCAAATAATCTCTCCTGACTGATCTCTACAAACTCAGATGCTATGGAATAGTTACTGTTTGCTACCAAAATATCGAGCAATCAAAGTTCTTACTCCAAGAAGTCAAAAGGAAACTTCTGTGAGTCTAAATGTGTTGACAAAATGACCACTTCTATTGCTTCCAGGTCATTGAATCTATAATAAAAGTATTCAAGAGAAAGTTAAAAAACTGAAACTAAACATGCCTTAAAACTATTATTCCGAAGGATGAAAACAGTTGCTATGGAAAAATACTTGGTCATGAATTAATCTCAGTTGCTCATCTCTGAAAATATGTTTATGATAATAAACATGATGATACATCAAAGGTTTAATTTCAGTAAATGATGTCGAAGGAAAATGTAACCACTACAAGGTCTATTATAAGATCTTAAAACATTTTTAGTTTTAGCTTTAAAGAAATTGAGAATATATTTCTCAAAGTAATTATAAAATATTCTCTATTCTAACCAAAGCATTTACATTTAAGAGTGGCACTTTATTTAGCACACTGTGTTTTGATTAATTTTCAGTGCTGTGAGCAAGCGTGTCAGTGCTTGATCTATAAAGGGAACTCTAAGACCTTACTCAAAGCATTAGTCACTGCACCTTGGGAATGCTGCTATGCTTCTGTTGTTGGTTTCAATGCTGAAGGATACACATGCTTAGATTTTTAATGAAACATGAATATGACCAAATTCATCACCAAGAACTCTGAAAATTCAACAACTTTTCCAAAGCTTAGAAGGACTTTTCAGGCAACCTTCTCAATTTTAGCCACCAGTGGTCTGTGATACATAAAATAGTCTTTCCTAAATTACGGAGCAATAGAATGCTGTACAAACAATAGTAGCATAGAGGAGAAAGGTTTTTCTAAAAGCTTTTATTGTGTTTAGCACCTTAAACCGGAAATTTCCTGATGCTGCAGAATAATGCCCCAGACTGCAAGGTCAGTTTGAGCCTCAAGGTCTGTGGTTCAAACCCACTATTTGCTCCTCAGAAACCCTATACCATATAGCTCTGAGTTGGAACTAACTCAACAGCACCTAACAAGAACAAGAACAACAAAAATCCATTGTCAAACTTTCACATTCACATGAGGAAACTGAAAACACCAAGGTCTGTGTCAGGTACGCCTTAATCCTCATCCTTGTTCTTGAACACTTTAAGGAGGACTTCTGCAGCAAAGTTGCCTAATGCAAGTTTGTAATGCAATACAGCATTTGATTTCTTGACTGCTGCTTCCATCCATGTTGATTGTGGATCCAAACAAAATGAAGTCTTTTACAACTTTTATCTTTTCTCCACCTATCATGACGTTATATATTGGTCAAACTGTAAGGATTTTTGCATTCTTTACATTGAGGTGTAATCCATACTGAAGGTGACAGTCTTTGTTCTCCATCAGTAAGCATTTCAAGTCCTCCAGCAAGGAAGGCAGTGTCATCTGCATATCACAGGTTGTTAATGACTCTTCCTCCAGTCCTGATGCCACATTCATATAATCGTTCATCTGATTATTTGCTCAGCATACAAATAGTCTTTGCAGAGTCAATAAAATAGAAAGATAGACCTCGGATGTCAGGTCTGGTGATTTGCTTGCAAAAGGTCCCAGCTTTGAAAACCCTATGGAATACTTTCTTCTCTGCACACATTGGGTTTCTTGGAATCAGAATTAATTCAATGACAGCTAACAACAACCCTTTGTTTTGTTTTAACTCAATAATCTTTCTTTTGGCCAGCATATTATTTTTGTCTGGCTCCTAACTTTTTGTAGCAGGTGTTAACATTCTGTTGTGGTGGAGAACATAGACAATCTCTTCTTTTTGTTTGCATGTTACAGTGGTCAAATCATTAAAATATTCATCTTCTATAGTACAATTCTGGTTATATAAATGACAATTTTTCATGGTATGTCAATTCAGCTTGCCATTTCAAACTTTCCTCTTCTTTTTGTTCCAAAAGCAGATGTTATGGCTAAAATTACAGTAATAATTTTTTGGTCACAGAAAAGAAGTTTCCATACTAACAACGATGTAGCTGAAAAATATATGGCACCTGGATGCCTAATAGTGTCAGAAAATCACTGTATATGGGGCTTCAAAAGTTTGCAGGAAAATGAAATGAAAAGATAATAGAATTATTTCATGAGCTTTTTGAATCATGTCTCTACCATAGGGAATGTTTAGCTGTAGCTTCTTGTTGTATGAGGTAGGTAAGTAACACTCTTAAACCTCTAGCATAAGTTTTTCTTCTGCTATTTTCAGGTTATATAAGTCAATAAATTTAATATACATAGAAATGTCTCAAACATATTTTCAAATCAAATTATTTTTACAACTAAAATTAATGTCCATTCCAGATATCCCTATTTCTAATCATGCTATCCGACTATAAAGCCATCTCCTTTCACTCTACACTGTCCAGCTGAAAGCTTTATGCATATTTCTTCACATTGAAAGTCCCACAAAGCTATTGCTTCCTTGAATCATCATAGTCATCACTCAAAACACTACTCTTAGCAACTCACAGTTGTAATTTTTTATTAAAATTTGCATCCCTGCCTCTATATTTTTCTCATTTTATTTGTTCCTGCCTCTATATCTTTCTCTTATCAAATCTACACTTAAAAACTACACATTAAGGCCCTTTCTTTTTTATACATCCAATTCTTAACACAGAGCAGAATTACCCAAACATCGCTGCAATTGTGATCATTCATAATGACTATATGCCAAAAATATTTGATTCTCCTGAAGCTATTCCTTTTAATATGACTTTGAGATAGCCATTTAAATATGCTTCCCTTTGCTGTTTGTTTTTTATCACCTTGAACACTATAGGATTTCAGATCTAAGTTTCACAATCTCTAGCCATAACTGACCTTCCTCTAGGTACAATCTTCTCCTTTTAGATCTCAAAAGTGATTGGTTCTTACTCATAGCGACCCTGTATAGGGTTTCTGAGGAGCAGCTGGTGGATTTGAACTTCTGACCCTATGGTTTTCAGGCCAGTGTTGATTCTAAAACGCCACACCAAAAGCCCATTATCTCATTAATACAAATAAATTCTTATTCCTAAATGAGATTGGTAGCCAGAAAGATGTGCACATAGAAAATACCCACATGGGAAAAAACAAAACAACAACAACAACAAAAAAAACCCATATAACTAATTAGGGTTAAGGTTATAGTTAGGGTTAGAGTTACAGTTATGGTTAGCAACTGTCCCTGTGCGCATTTTTCTGGTATACATTTATCATAACGGGAGTCTTGGAGGGAGGGGCACTTTTTCTCTATGTGCATTTTTCCTAGAACTAAGCTAAAGTGAGGAGCTCTGGTAGCATAGTGGTTATGAATCGAGCTGTGAACCTTAAGGTCAGCAGTTTGAAACTACCAGCTGTTCTGCTGAAGAAAGATGAGGTTTTCTGCTTCTGTAAAGACTTACAGCCTCGGAAACCCTGTACAGGGTCGCTATGGGTCGGCACCAACTCGACGGCACTTAACAAAAACAACAACAAGCTAAAGTAATTTAACTGCATTGTGTTGAGGAAACTATGTTTTAATCCTTAATTTATCCTCAGCATCTAACATGTTTCTGTTGTTAAGTGTTATCGAGTTGGTTCTGACCCATAAAGATCCCATGTAAGGTATCCCATGAGCAGCTGGTGAGCTTGAATTGCCGACCTTGCAGTTCAAACAACTTTGCAGTTCGGCGCATTAACGCACAGCACCACACCAGATAATACTTGACTAATGTCAGCAGTTCAGTCAATGTTTGTTGAAGAATGTATGAACTAATAAATCAGAGTCACACAAATAATTTGTAGCTATATGCTATAGCCAATTAGACAATCATTCAAGAAGGCCAGCTTCAATATGAATATATACCTGAAAAAACCACTGTGATGAAAGCACACACACAAAAAAAGCACACAAGGATAATTACTAATTCTAACCCTAATTCTAATCCTAATCCTAACACTAATTAGGAGTCCTGGTATGGCATTGTAGGATAAGCAGTGCACCACAAGGTAAGCTTGAACAGCAAGGTCATCTGTTCAAACTCATGAGCTGCTCCTCAGAAACCCTATATAGGGTTGCTATCAATTGGAACTGACTTGATGGCACTTAACAACTGCAACAAACCCTAATTACTATATGGATTTTGTGTGTGTGAGCATTTTGTATAGGCTTTTTTATGTGCACAGTTTTCTTACTACCCATTAGCTCATGCCAAAAAGCGGAATAGGGGTATTAATGATCAGTGGTTGCTGTGGGTGTTGAAATTCTGAGTTTTGTGTATGACTGTGCACAACCCAAGGAACCCTGGTGGTGCTGTGAATTAAGTGTTTGACTGGTAACTGCAAGGTCAGTGGTTCAAATCCACTTTCTTTTTTTTTTTTTTTTTAATTTAGTGATCCTTTTTTTTAACAGTAGAAAAGTAGAGTATGAACTCTACCTCTTTTTTTTTTTTTTTTAAATGTTTTTATTTTGGATTAAGTGAAAGTTTACAGGGCACATCATCAGCTTCACATTCAACCATTCATATAACTTGTTTCATTACATTGATTATTATCCCCTCCATATATCATCAGTTAAGGAGCTCTGGTAGCGTAGTGGTTACGAATCGGGCTGCGAACCTCAAGGTCTGCAGTTCGAAACTACCAGCCGCTCCGCGGGAGAAAGATGAGGCGATCTGCTCCCGTAAAGATTTACAGCCTCGTAAACCCTGTTCAGGGTCGCTATGGGTCGAAACCGACTCGACGACACTTAACAACAACAACAACATATCATCAGTTAACAGTATTTCTTTCTATCCTCTTTAACTTTTTTTTTTGGGGGGGGGGACTTGCCTTTTTGGAATTTACAGTCTTGGCTTTTAGGGAAGGTTTTTACATTTGTCTGTGGATATCCAGGGCTCATGTATGAGATTACTAACAAGCATTACTGAATAATCAGATGAGGGACAGTTTGCTATGTCTACTAGGTGGCTAAAGTCTTATCCTCAGAGCCTATGGTTTGGACGGTCAACAACGCTTGGGCCCACAGGGTCTTGACCTCCTGACCGGGCCTGCACAGTCTGCATCAGATTCCCCCTTATTTATTGTTTGTTTAAGTGACGCTGCCTGTCTTAGGCGGTCAGTGCGAATTCCTCTCAAATGCACTTTCCAGGAGAAAGTCTCAGAAACCCTATGGAACAGTTGTACTCTGCCCTGTGGGTTCACTTTGAGTTGGAATCAACTGGTTGTCAGTGAGTTTGATTTGATGAATAGCCCATTACTTTGAGGGAAACTGAATTTCTCTACACAGCATTCATGCAATGCAGATAAGTTATATTTACTGTCTACTTATTTGGGGGAATATCATGTTCACATACCAATCTAAACAGAAATGTGGTAAGGAACACAATTGTGGTTTATGAACATTTAGATATCTATCTACCTCTCCTAGAACTTGTTGAGAGCAGGGGCTTCCTTTGCTCAGTTCTAAACATAAGGAATTTGAAACTTTTCTTCTATTTTTCATTTTGTCCATCTCTATGCCAAGTAGATTTTCTGGTTCCACCAGAATGGTTACCCTAAGGTTGACAGTTCCAACCTACCAGATGCTCTTGAAAACTCTATATAGGGTTGCTATGAGTTGGAATTGACTCAATAGCACACAACAACAACAGCACCTGGTT